>NC_057805.1:170366435-170474598 GCF_018294505.1 Triticum aestivum | reverse complement strand
CTAAGAAGAAAAGTTGCAGTTTTTAGTTTCCTTAAGTTGATGTGGAGTTTTGGCACAAGTTTAAACATTCACAATACATATCAAGCAAGCATGACAAGAGTATATGAGCAGCGGAAAGTAAAGCATGCAAATTGCAAGAATGTAAAGGGATGGGATTGGAGTGTGCAAACGCTATTTGGAGACACGGAGATTTTTTATCCGTGGTTCCGATAGGTGGTGCTATCGTACATCCACGTTGATGGAGACTTCAACCCATGAAGGGTAACGGTTGCGCGAGTCCATGGAGGGCTCCACCCACGAAGGGTCCACGAAGAAGCAACCTTGTCTATCCCACCATGGCCGTCGCCCACGAAGGACTTGCCACACTCGGTTAGATCTTCACGAAGTAGGCGATCTCCTTGCCCTTACAAACTCCTTGGTTCAACTCCACAATCTTGACGGAGGCTCCCAAGTGACACCTAGCCAATCTAGGAGACACCACTCTCCAAAAAGTAACAAATGGTGTGTTGATGATGAAATCCTTGCTCTTGTGATTCAAATGATAGTCTCCCCAACACTCAACTCTCTCTCATAGGATTGGATTTGGTGGAAAGATGATTTGAGTGGAAAGCAACTTGGGAAAGGCTAGAGATCAAGATTTATGTGGTTGGAATGGAATATCTTGACCTCAACACAAGTGTAGGTGGTTCTCTCTCAGAAAATGTATGTTGGAAGTGTAGGCATGTTCTGATGGCTCTCTCCACGAATGAAGAGTGGGTGGAGGGGTATTTATAGCCTCCACACAAAATCTAACCGTTACACACAATTTACCAAACTCGGTGGGACCGAATCGTTAAACTCGGTCACACCGATTTAGTTCATAATGTGACCGTTAGGGTTTTCGGTGGGACCGACATGTCAACTCGGTGAGACCGATTTTGTTAGGGTTAGGGCATAACGTAATCTTGGTGAGACCGATTACACAAACTCGGTGAGACCGATTTTGGTAATAGACAAACAGAGAGTTGGTCAGGCAAACTCGGTGGGACCGATTCGTTCATCTCGGTTGGACCGAAATGTTACGAAGGGGTGACAGAGAGTTTGCATTGCAATCTCGGTGGGACCGATTGCATATTTCGGTGGGACCGAAATTATTGCAATAGGCAACAGAGAGTTTGCAATCCCATCTCGGTGAGACCGAGATCCCTATCGGTGAGACCGAAAAGACTAGGGTTTCTGGCAGTGGCTACGTCAACTGAACTCGGTGGCGCCGGATAGAAAGATTCGGTGGGGCCGAGTTTGACTTTTGGTTTGGGACATATATGGATGTGAGAAAGTGGTTGAGGGCTTTGGAGCATATCACTAAGCACTTTGAGCAAGCAAGCCATTAAGCAACACCTCATCCCCTCTTAATAGTATTGGCTTTCCTATGGACTCAGTGTGATCTTGGATCACTAAAATAGAAAATGTAGAGTCCTGAGCTTTGAGCTTGAGCCAATCCTTTGTCCTCAACAACTTGAAGAGGTTCCACATCCTCTAGTCCATGCCACTCCATTGTTGAACTTATCTGAAACATACTAGGTAGAAGCATTAGTCCAACAAGAGATATGTTGACATTAATTACCAAAACCACCCAGGGAGCACTTGTGCTTTCAAAAACATAAAAACACATCTAAACAGAAGCTAGATGAATTATTTATTACTAAACAGAACCAAAAAGCAAGAAACAAAAATAAAATTGGGTTGCCTCCCAACAAGCGCTATCGTTTAACGCCCCTAGCTAGGCATCGATGATTTTAATGATGCTCACATGAAAGATAGTAATTGAAACACAAAGAGAGCATCATAAAACATGTGAGAATCACATCTAAGTATAACATACTTCCTATGCATAGGCATTTTATAGGAAAACAAATTAGCAAGACAAGCAAGATCTAGCATATGCAAGGAAGAAGAAAGAAACAATAGCAATCTCAACATAACGAGAGGAAATTTAGTGACATGAAAATTTCTACGACCATATTTTCCTCTATCATAATAATTACATGTAGGATCATAAGAAAATTCAACAATATAGCTATCACAAAACATATTCTTAACGCGATCCACATGTATGCAAAGTTGACACTCTTCCAAAATAGTGGGATTAACATTAACTAAAGTCATGACCTCTCCAAACCCACTTTTATCAAAAACTTCACAAGATTGAACATTCTCCAAATATGTGGGATCTAAAGTTGACACTCTTCCGAACCCACTTTCAATATTATTGCAAACATTATTATCAATCTCATATTCATCATGAGGCTTAAATAAATTTTGAAGATCATAAGAAGAATCACCCCAATCATGATCATTGCAACAAATAGTAGTCATAGCAAAACTAGCATCCCCAAGATTGAGGTTTTGCACATCATTAACACAATTGACATTAAGAGAATTTATAATGACATCATTTCAATCATGCTTTTCATCGAAGGAACTATCAAGTATGGGTGCAATAGCACTGATTTCATGTTTAACATAAGGAACTATAGGAAATTCATCTTCATAAATATTGGCATCATGGCCACAAGAATAGCAAGCATCATGTTCATCAAGGATATTTCAATCAAATCATCGGAATCACAATATCTATAGATTCATGCATATCATTATTTTCTTCAGAAGCAATGGTCATTCTTTCAATAAATTCTTTGACATAGACATTATGAGCATAGTTTTCATAGCAATGTTTAAATATGTCAAAATTTTCAGATTCGTAGAGAGTAATATCATATTTTTCAATTAAAGAAGCAGCTTCATAAGCACCCTTAAAAGCAACAAATTCTTCAATTTGTCCGATATCATAGTAACTATAAACACCCTTTGCATAAGATAAGATTTCATTATCATTAAACTCACATAGGTAGGGGAGGTGTTTTTTAGGGTTCTTAGAGCAACAAGTAAAATCATAAATTTCACAAAGATTCTAAGCATAACATAGCAATCTGTTTATTTGATCCCATAAGAGTCTCGCTTTTTCAGACAAACGGTGACGCACAAAATGAGCATGCTCATCTAAAGATTTCCCATCAACTAGGCTAGTTGGGGTTTCAGCACGAGTGCATAAGGATCGAAGATGATCCAAGTAGAACACTTTGAGTGGATCCATATCAATAGATTTTTAGCAAGCAAAGATGCAAGCAAATAGAAGGCACATGGAAACACAAACAAAGATACATATGGGAAGAAGGTGAATAAAACGGCAAGGGTGAAGTGGGGGAGAGGAAAACGAGACGTAAATGGCAAATAATGTAATGCGAGGGATAAGACTTTGTGATGGGTACTTGGTGTGTCTTGACTTGTGCGTAGATCTCCCCGGCAACGGCGCCAGAAATCGCACATTGGCGGGAGATCAAATTTTGACTTGACTTGGCGTGAGCCTCCCCGGCAACAGCGCCAGAAATCCTTCTTGCTACCTCTTGAGCACTGCGTTGGTTTTCCCTTGAAGAGGAAAGGGTGATGCAGCAAAGTAGCGTAAGTATTTCCCTCAATTTTTGAGAACCAAGGTATCAATCCAGTAGGAGACTACACGCAAGTCGCCTTGTACCTACACAAACAAATAAGAACCTTGCAACCAACACAATAAAGGGGTTGTCAATCCCTTCACGGGCACTTGCAAAAGTGAGGTCTGATAGAGATAATAAGACAAATATTTTTGGTATTTTTATGATATAGATTGGAAAGTAAAGATTGCAAAATAAAACACGAAAGGAATAGTAAATTGATAGGAAGATAATATGATGAAAGATAGACCCGGGGGCCATAGGTTTCACTAGTGGCTTCTCTCAAGATAGCACAATTTACGGTGGGTGAACGAATTACTGTCGAGCAATTGATAGAAAAGCGCATAGTTATGAGAATATCTAGGCATGATCATGTATATAGGCATCATGTCCGCGACCAGTAGACCGAAACGATTTTGCATCTACTACTATTACTCCACACATCGACCGCTATCCAGCATGCATCTAGAGTATTAAGTTCATAAGAACAGAGTAACACATAAGGCAAGATGACATGATGTAGAGGGATAAACTCAAGCAATATGATATAAACCCCATCTTTTTATCCTCGATGGCAACAATACAATACGTGCCTTGCTGCCCCTGCTGTCACTGGGAAAGGAGACCGCAAGATTGAACCCAAAGCTAAGCACTTCTCCCATTGCAAGAAAGATCAATCTAGTAGGCCAAATCAAACTAATAATTTGAAGAGACTTGCAAAGATAATTAAATCATGCATAAAAGAATTCAGAGAAGATTCAAATATTGTTCATAGATAATCTTGATCATAAACCCACAATTCATCGGATCTCGACAAACACACTGCAAAAAGAATTACATAGAATAGATCTCCAAGAAGATCGAGGAGAACTTTGTATTGAGATCCAAAGAGAGAGAAGAAGCCATCTAGCTAATAACTATGGACACGAAGGTCTGTGGTAAACTACTCACACATCATCGGAGAGGCTATGGTGTTGATGTAGAAGCCCTCCGTGATCGATTCTCCCTCCGGCGGAGCGCCGGAAAAGGCCCCAAGATGGGATCTCACGGGTACAGAAGGTTGCGGCGGTGGAAATAGGGTTTCGTCGTGCTCCTGGATGTTTTGGGGTATATGAGTATATATAGGCGAAAGAAGTCGGTCAGGGGAGCCACGAGGGGCCCACGAGGGTGGGGGCGCGCCTACCCCCTGGGCGCGCCCTCCTGCCTCGTGGCCTCCTCGGTTCTTTCTTGACGTCCACTCCAAGTCTCCTGGATTGCGTTCGTTCCAAAAATCACTGTCCCGAAGGTTTCATTTCGTTTGGATTTCGTATGATATCCCTTTTCTGCGAAACACGAAAATAGGCAAAAAAACAGCAATTTGCACTGGGCCTTCGGTTAGTACTTAGTCCCAAAATAATATAGAAGTGTATAATAAAGCCCACTAAACATCCAAAACAGATAATATAATAGCATGGAACAATAAAAAATTATAGATACGTTGGAGACATATCAGCAGGTTTGGGTATAAGCTTCTCACAAACCAGAGCTTCTCACAACAAGCCTGATGGTTTCGGTATGGAACGTGCCAGCTTTGGGGACGAAACGATATCCGTTGCCTCTTATTGCTTTCAAAAAATTTGTAGTGCCAACATAGAACAACATGTGTGTTGTGTTAAGTTTTGGAATTTTTCGTGGTTCGTTTGGACATTTTTATTCATTAACTGGGTTTTCTAGGGATGTGCATAATTCAAATTTGAAATGCATGGACATGCTCCAGTGCATATAAATTGGTTGAAAAGTCAAATATGTGTCCTTGGGTGCATGGTTAGGTCCCATGCAAGAAATGGGAATGAATTTCAAACACCAAGGCACTGTTGATTGCCGGCAAAATGTTGAGATACCTGTTTTTTAAATTCTAGTAAATCCAGAACTCATCTGAATTCATGAAACTTGGCATGGTATCATGGAGCGGCATCAACATGCCGTGGTAAAAAATTTGTCCCATTTGGGGCAGGTTTGGGTATAAGCTTCTCACAAACCAGAGCTTCTCACAACAAGCCTGATGGTTTTGGTACGGAACGTGCCACCTTTGGGGATGAAACGATATCCGTTGCCTCTTATTGGTATCGAAAAATTTCTAGTGTCAACATAGAACAACATGAGTGTTGTGTTAAGTTTTGGAATTTTTCGTGGTTCGTTTGGACATTTTTATACATTAACTGGGTTTTCTAGGCATTTATGTGCATAATTCAAATTTGAAATACACGCACATGCTCCAGTGCATATAAATTGGTTGAAAAGTCAAATATGTGTCCTTGGGTGCATGCTTAGGTCCCATGCAAGAAATGGGAATGAATTTCAAACACCAGGGCACTGTTGATTTCCGGCAAAACGTTGAGGTACCTGTTTTTTAAATTCTAGTAAATCCAGAACTCGTCTGAAATTCATGAAACCTGGCATGGTATCATGGAGCGGCATCAACATGCCGTGGTAAAAAAATTGTCCCATTTGGGGCAGATTTGGGTATAAGCTTGTCACAAACCAGAGATTCTCATAACAAGTCTGATGGTTTCGGTATGGAACGTGCCACCTTTGGGGACGAAACGATATCCGTTGCCTCTTATTGCTTTCAATAAATTTCTAGTGCCAACATAGAACAACATGAGTGTTGTGTTAAGTTTTGGAATTTTTCGTGGTTCGTTTGGACATTTTTATACATTAATTGGGTTTTCTAGGCATTTTATGTGCATAATTCAAATTTGAAATACATGCACATGCTCCAGTGCATATAAATTGGTTGAAAAGTCAAATATGTGTCCTTGGGTGCATGCTTAGGTCCCTTGCAAGAAATGGGAATGAATTTCAAACACGAGGGCACTGTTGATTGCCGGCAAAACGTTGAGATACCTTGCTTTTAAATTCTAGTAAATCCAAAACTCGTCTCAAATTCATGAAACTTGGCATGGTATCATGGAGCGGCATCAACATACCATGGTAAATTTTTTGTCTCATTTGGGGCAGGTTTGGGTATAAGCTTCTCACAAACCAGAGCTTCTCACAACAAGCCTGATGGTTTCGGTATGGAACATGCCAGCTTTGGGGACGAAACGGTATCCGTCTCCTCTTATTGCTATCAGAAAGTTTCTAGTGTCAACATAGAACAACATGAGTGTTGTGTTAAGTTTTGGAATTTTCCGTGGTTCGTTTGACATTTTTATACATTAACTGAGTTTTCTAGGCATTTATGTGCATAATTCAAATTTGAAATACATGCACATGCTCCAGTGCATATAAATTGGTTGAAAAGTCAAATATGTGTTCTTGGGTGCATGCTTAGGTCCCATGCAAGAAATGGGAATGAATTTCAAACACCAGGGCACTATTGATTGCCGGCAAAACGTTGAGATACCTCGGTTTTAAATTCTAGTAAATCCAAAACTCGTCTCAAATTCATGAAACTTGGCATGGTATCATGGAGCAGCGTCAACATGCCGTGGTAAATTTTTTTCCCATTTGGGGCAGGTTTGGGTATAAGCTTCTCACAAACCAGAGCTTCACAACAAGCCTGATGGTTTCGGTACGGAACGTGCCACCTTTGGGGACGAAATGATATCCGTTGCCTCTTATTGCTTTCAAAAAATTTCTAGTGCCAACATAGAACAACATGAGTGTTGTGTTAAGTTTTGGAAATTTTCGGGGTTCGTTTGGACATTTTTATACATTAACTGGGTTTTCTAGGCATTTTATGTGCATAATTCAAATTTGAAATACATGCACATGCTCCAGTGCATATAAATTGGTTGAAAAATCAAATCTGTGTCCTTGGTGCATGCTTTGGTCCCATGCAAGAAATGAGAATGAATTTCAAACGCCAGGGGACTGTTGATTGCCGGCAAAACGTTGAGATACCTGGCTTTTAAATTCTAGTAAATCCAAAACTCGTGTGAAATTCATGAAACTTGGCATGCTATCATGGAATGGCACCCGACATGCCGTGGTATTTTTAGTGTCCATTTTGAGAGAAGGCGCACTCGAATAATAGCCAACAAAGGCATTTTGAAAAAATAGCTGCCACTTTAATATCTCAAACGTTTGTATAATTCAAATCGTGTGCATTCTGTTAACCATTCACGTGACCCCACGTGTCTTTGTTGGCTATAGGAGGTGTCGTGCGGACAGCTGCTTGACTGAATGGGAGGCGTGCGAGCGCAGTCCGGTGCGCAGGCTCACCAGGGAGCGTGCAAGCTGTTCAATGCAGGATCTGTGCATCTCTTCAATGCAAACGGTTCAAATTAGGGTATGCAAATTAAAGCCATACTTCAGCGCTAAGCCAAGAGACACTGCGATTTGTCAAAATATGCTGCTAAAAAATCAATAGCACTATCTATTTTTTGCAACTAAAATTCAGTAATTAAGCATAGATTTCATTCATAGAGATTAAGCAGTCGTTCTCACCGGGAAGCGAGACAACCTTGGACCGCCGCCCGCCTTGCTCCCACTGGTCTGTATTAATGGCACCGCCGAGCAGCCGCACCTCCCATCCTCGCCACACACACAATACTCTCTCTCCGCCCGCATCCTCGACGCCGCTCTGAGTCCTAAAAGCTGTCAGTGTATGGGGATGGCGCCGAAGCGCCCCATCAGAGGGAGTGGCGACGCCGGGGCTACTGAAGCACCGGAGCATGGGGTGAATACAGAGACAGAGGTTTCCGTCGCCGCCGACGAGGTGGAGAACGAGGCTGCCAACAAGCGGAGGCGGGTCGAGAAAGAACCGCAAGCGACTCTAGCAAGCCTAGACTTCATCAACAACCTCCCCGATGATATGTTGATAGTCATCGTATCCCTCCTCCCAATCAAATGTAACGCCCACGATGCGGCTATATCTCCCACGTGTCGAGGCACGACTTAGAGGCATAACCGCATTGTGGTTTTGTTGCAAGAAGGGTCATCTTCACACAATCCCATGTAATGAACAAGAATGGGATAACGAGAGTTGGCTTACAATCGCCACTTCAAACAATACATAAATATAATTCATACATCATCCAAAATCCACACATAGACCGACTACGGTCAAAATCCAAATGAAAAAATAAGATAACCCCAAATGCTAGATCCCCGATCGTCCCAACTGGGCTCCACTAGTGATCATCAGGAAAAGACACATAGTAACGACCACGTTCCTCATCGAACTCCCACTTGAGGTCGATTGCGTTATCTGCACTGGCATCGTCGGCACCTGCAACTGTTTTGGTAGAATCTATGAGTCACGAGGACTCAGCAATCTCACACCCGCGAGATCAAGACTATTTAAGCTTATAGGAAAGGATGGTGTAATGAGGTGGAGCTGCAACAGGCACTAAGCATGTATGGTGGCTAACATACGCAAATGAGAGCGAGAAGAGAAGCAGCGGAACGGTCGTCAACTAGTAATGACCAAGAAGTGATCCTGAACTCCTACTTACGTCAAACATAACACAAACCGTGTTCACTTCCCGGACTCCGCCGAGAAGAGACCATCACGGCTACACACACGGTTGATGTATTTTAATTAAGTCAAGTGACAAGTTCTCTACAACCGGACATTAACAAATTCCCATCTGCCTCATAACCGCGGGCACGGCTTTCGAAATATAATACCCTGCAGGGGTGTCCCAACTTAGCCCATTATAAGCTCTCACGGTCAACGAAGGATAAACCTTCTCCCAGGAAGACCCGATCAGTTTCGGAATCCCGGTTTACAAGACATTTCGACAATGGTAAAACAAGACCAGCAAAGCCACCTGAATGTGCCGACAAATCCTGATAGGAGCTGCACATATCTCGTTCTCAGGGCACACCGGATAAGCGAATCGTACAGGTACCAACATAACCCAAGTTGCCAAGGGACGGTCCCGCACGGTGCTCTAGTTTGGACCAGCACTCAGAGGAACACTGGCCCGGGGGTTTAAATAAAGATGACCCTCGGGATCGCAAAAACCCAAGGGAAAAGGCTTAGGTGGCAAATGGTAAAACCAAGGTTGGGCCTTGCTGGAGGAGTTTTATTCAAGGCGAACTGTCAAGGGGGTCCCATAAATCACCCAACCGCGTAAGGAACGCAAACTCAAGGAACATAATACCAGTATGACGGAAACTAGGGCGGCAAGAGTGGAACAAAACACCAGGCATAAGGCCGAGCCTTCCACCCTTTACCAAATATATAGATGCATTAATTAAATAAGAGATATTGTGATATTCCAAAATATCCATGTTCCAACATGGAGCCAACTTCATCTTCACCTGCAACTAGCAACGCTATAAGAAGGGCTGAGCAAAAGCGGTAACTTAGCCAAACAACGGTTTGCTAGGAAAGGATGGTTAGAGGCTTGACATGGCAAATATGGGAGGCATGATATAGCAAGTGGTAGGTAGCTGTCGTGGAATTGTCACGGCAGATGTCCTTGAGTTAGGACTTAGTCGTGGAGCCATCGCAGCTAGGAAGCTTGTAGGGGTTAATGCGGGACAAGGAACACGAGGGTTTATACTGGTTCGGCCCCTTACGGTGAAGGTAAAAGCCTACGTCCAGTTTGATGTGGTATTGATTAGAGGTTTCGATAACCAGGGAGCTAAACTGCTATGCCCCTGCTCTCGATGAGATTGTTGTCGCCCTCAAACCGCTGCCGGGTCGTCCCTTTATATAGAGAGGCTGACGCCCTGCAGCTCTCAGAGTCCCGGCCGGCTCATAAGAGTGTCCGGCTCGGAATCTCAACTATTCTTGCCTTACACTACAAGTTCTACCATAATAACGATTGTAACTACGGGCCTTAAGCCATATCCGGGTCTTAAGCCCATCTTTGGCCCACCGTCTTTAAGCTGGGCGCCGGGCTTCTGGCAATGACCGTATGAGTAACCCGGCCCCTCCTGGCGGGTGACTCTAAGGTCTATATCCTCAACATTAGGCCCCAGATTGATTTGAGCCGGCTCATGTCAATCTTCAATTCTTTCGACAGAAAAAAAATCTCCGGCTTACCATTTATGTGAAGGCCATAACCCGGCGTGACGTCATCCTCTGGACTCCGGATAATCCGCCGTGACGTCATCTTCCATTAAGCCCGTTTTTTACTCCACCCGATCCGCAACGGATCTTTGCTTTTACTGTCATCCCAAAAATCGAGGCGTTGTGGGGGGGGGGGAGATAACCACGCCACGGTCTCCTTGATTCTCGCGCCCGCTTTACGAGCTCGCCTTATAAATAGGCCGGCCCGACGGGCTTCTCTACCACCCTTCTTCCTCCTCGCGCCACTGCCTCTCTGCCTGAGCTCGCACTCCACCGCCGTCACCTCGCCTCCGGTCTTCTTCAACCTTGGCCGCTGCATCACCCTGACTCGGACCAGACAAACGGCGGCGACCCCCGCACCTTTTCAACTCCGGTAAGTCCTGCTTGACCTGTAGAGTAGATCTGCCGTAGGATTTGCCCACGTTCTTCGTGTTCGTCGCCATTGTCCGCAAGCTTCGGTAGTTCTCATAGTTACTGCCCTTGTTTGATCTTAGCTCTGCATAGAATTAGTGCGGCGGCTGTTTGGCACTTATTTCTAATGCCAGTAGGTCTCTTTCCACTGCATAACGGCTTCGTTCGAGCTCAAGAACATCCGCTCGTCTGTTTCTAGGTCTAGAAATTTTTCATTTCACCCGACCATTTTGATCCAAAAGTTTTACTGCGATGTGTGAAACCTGTTTTACCACACTTAGTAAAAAATTGCAATCATTGAATCTTGGCGGTTTACAGTTCCGGCTTAAAGAGAACCATGCTTCGTAGAATCCTCCGGCTTAGCTGCGATAAGGCCGTAGATAATCAATTTATTCTGAATGCCCCTGCGGCTTAAATAACCCACTGTACCTGAGTATATACCATTAGTCCCCTTCATAAACCGCCACCTTAGTTTTGAACTGTAGATCTCCTCCGGCTTATAATTAACCCGGACATTTTTCCTTTTTGTCATAGACTGCCGACTTTCACCATGCCTCCCAAAGCTCCCATTACTTGCAACTGGATGAGGTCCAATGTGACCAACGAGACCCTAGCTGATTTTGTTAAGTCAGGATATCTGCCCAAGAAAGACATCATGTCCTACCGTGCCCCTGACCCGTCAGAAGAGAGGCCACAGCCAAAGGATGGGGAGGTAGTGATTTTTGCGGATCACATGAGCCGGGGCTTCGCACCGCCTGGCTCAAAGTTTTTTAGAGACGTTCTAAACTTCTTCGACCTGCGGCCTCAGGACATAGGACCCAACTCAGTGTCCAACATCTGCAACTTCCAAGTATTCTGCGAGGTTTACCTTGGAGAAGAACCTAGTCTGCTGCTCTTCAGAGAGCTTTTTTACTTGAACCGTCAGAATGAGTGCGCCAATGGGCCAAGTCTGGAGTTAGGTGGCATCTCCATCCAGCGGCGAAGGGACTGCCTTTTCCCATACGCAGAGCCGCCAAGCCACCCCAAAGATTGGAATCTGACGTGGTTCTACTGCCAAGACACGTCGCCGGCTGATGAAAGTCCGTTGCCCGGCTTTCGCCCCTCTCGTCTAGAGGCAACACACCCACTGTCTGACAAGCTGACGCAAGCGGAGCGCCAGCCTCTACTCCCTACCATAAACAAGATCAAGGCTCTTTTGGGCAATGGTCTCAACGGAATCGATCTGGTCCGGGTCTGGATCTCCTGGCGGGTGATCCCATTAAGCCGCCGCCCCGGCTTAATGTGTGAGTACACAGGACGAAAGGATGACCCTCAGAGACACAGCCGCAATGATCTTCCAGAAGACGTTGCAGAGGAGATGACCAAGGCTCTGTTAAACGAGAGCCTGGCAGACTGCGGAAGGACCGGGTTAGCCCCCTTCTGCAAGACCAACCCAGCCCTAGCGGTAAGCCGTTGACTTTAACTTTTCATCTTCTTCTGCATATAACCTTCATCTGAACCGTTGATCGTTGTATTTTTCAGGCTGATGACAAGTTCTGGCGGGTCAAATACGACCATGAGGCAGCCAAGAAAGCCGCCAAGAAAGCCGCTCCCCGTAAGAAGGGAAGTAGGCCCACTGCTTCGGAGCTGTTGCAGCTAAGTGACAGCTCCGAGTCTGAGGTAATTCCTAAATCTGTAAGCTCTTGTTATATTTGTCATTTATTTCTGTCCGCCTTATCAATATTGTTTATCAACAGGAGGACACTGGAGCCAGTAACCCGGTGATTGAAGAGGTAACAATACTTTCCTCCGACTCGGAGCCCTTGCCAAGGCTGAAAACCCGAAGAGTAACCCGGAAAGTAAGCTTTTCCCATCCTTTAGCTTACCAAGATCCTCAATTTATTTTGAAGCGACAGGTTCATGAGAGCCGGCGGCACACCCGGACCAGCAAGGACACGGACCTCTCCTCCGGGTTACCTGAGGCATCAAGGAAACGCCGGACCGAGGTGATCGCAAAATTATACCCTTTTCATCCTTTTGCGGGTGTTATACGCCAACCGCTTAATTCTTCTGACTCAAATTATCAGGAGACGTCCCCTTCTTCCGGCGACTCTATGCAGTCGAATCTGCCGGCTTTCAAGACCGCGCCCGGGTAACGATAATCATCTCATGTTGTTCTAATCTTTACTCATATTTTTTGTACTAACCTTTGTTGTTCTTTCAGTGCCCAGGCAAAGCTCACCAAGAGGGTGAAGAAAACCAAGTCGGCCGGAGTGCCGGATTTGCCTGAGCCGGAGGTGACGGTCCAAGATCCGCCAGCTGCCTCTGCCCCCGAAGCCACCACTCCAATGGACACAGCACCTGAGGCCACTGCCCCGACTACCAAGGCAATGACCAAAGCTTCTATTAACCCGGAGGCCTCCGGCTCGGCTCCACCAGCAGACGACCCGGACGTGGTAATCACCCGGATGGAGTTCGTTGAGCCGGGGAGACCTACTGTGCTGGCCAAGTGCTCCGCTAAGGGGGAGTTGCTGCCGCCCCACCGGGTGAACCTGGACCTCTCCAACTACACCAACTTGAGCATTGGAGAGCTCGTCTCTGGCTACATCAGCCAAGTGCACAAGAGCCGGGACGCAGAGGTCGCCATGGTGAACCAGATTCAGCAAAAATCTGAGGTATCATTCCGCTGTCCTTCTTACTTACTGCATAGTTACCTTTGCCATGATAGCCCCCAAGTCGACGACTTATGAGTGAATATGTTGTAGACTTAGGTTCCGGCTTACTCAATTGAGCCGGCAGTATGTAGATAGATACGTTCAATATGCATTAGCCCCCAAGTGCCAAGTGTCTTTGCTTGGAAAACGCTTGGGACTTATATAATGACTGTTAATAACCCGGAAATGTATGTAGGCTGCTGGCAAGAAGCTAGAAGCGGACCTTGCGGATCTCAAGAGCCGGCTGAAGACGCAGGAGATGGAGACCCGGAAGGCAAACGCCAAGTTTGTATCCAGCATTGCCGCTCAAGAAAAGCTGAAGACAGAATTTGATGCTGAGCGGAAAGCCTGGGCCGAAGAGAAGGCTGCGCTAGTGACCCGGGCGAAACAGGCGGAGAAGGCTCTCTCTGAGAAGACCGCCGAGCTCTCCGGCCTAAAGCGCCAGGTTTCCCAAATGGTGGCCGCCATCTTCGGTAAGTCGCCTCACCGGCTTTCATCAAGTGTAGAATGTTTATATCTCATGATTCATCCTTGTCGCCGGCTTATCTGATTCTGTTAAACAGGTCCCAGAAGTGCCAACCTCAACCAGAGCGTGGTCACCAAGCTAAAGGCCGTGTATACCCTGGTGGAGCAGCTCTACACCGGGTCACAGCGTGCCTTAGCTGTGGTGGCCTTATCCAACGAGGTGCCGACTCACCTGGCAGAAGTCCTGCGTCGGCTCGCCGTTCTGCCTCAGCGGATCCAAGAGCTGCGACGGGCCTCTGCGAGGGCCGGAGCGATCGCCGCGCTGAGCCGGGCCAAGGCATTCCTGCCGGAGTTAGACCCGGCGGACATCGCCCTTGGCTATCCAAGCCTGAAGGAAGACGACTCAGCTTTCGATCAGAAGGACTTCGCGGCTTGCGTGAAGGCGGTACGCCCGGTGGCCACCCTTATCGGGAACGACACAGATTTGACCAAGTACCAGCCGGGTTATGATGCGGAGAATCAGAGGATTCCAACCCCTCGCTATGAAGCCCTCAACTTGATCCCGCCGGCTCGTCAGCACACTTTCGCCCCAGAGATTGACCCGGCCGGGTTAATTGACGAGGAAGCCCAATTCGAAGCTCTCAGCGGCATCGACTGGAAGTCATCAACGTTCCAGGTCTTGGGATCAGCCGGAGGGGAGGATAGGAACGAGCCGGAGACTTCAACTCAGCGGGCATCGTAACTCGGCTGGCGGTTTACCAAACAATGCTCCACCCTTTTTAGACTTGATGAGTTTTGTAATAGAGTATGTGCAACAGTTTATCTCTGCCGTGCCATCGTGCACGTATTGAATGCCAAGGTCTTTTGAAGTTGTCTCTTTGATGTTTCTCCGGGTCATAATCATTCCTTTGTTTTTCTCAACCTTAAAGAGGTGCCTTTAGGTAACCTGCATAGAAAGGCAAATCACAAGTCTCGAGGCGGCTTACCGCCCTGAGAATCAGGTGTTTTGGATAGATAACCCGGAATATGAATCAAAAAAGACTGGTCCCCAATTATATCCTTAACACAGCCGTAATAACACACTTAGCGGCCTGTAAGCATACTTCCGGTTTAGATAACCCAGGTAACAAGGTTGGTATCTTAACTCCGATTTACTTGTCTTAATAACACCCATGGTGTTCAACTAACACTGTAAACCAAAGTTAAGCCGACAAAGTGAGACCCGGCCGTATACATCATGACATAATCAGAGTAAACTTGTGATAAAGCAGAAGAACTTAGGGGCTTCCGGTTCGAATACGACCAGAGACCCGGCCCAAAGGGGTTAAGCTAAGATTCGGATACGATCATATAGCCCCCAGTGGGTATGGCGATGCCAACCAAGAGGGTACCGACAACTATGTTCTCTTTGGTTCGAATACGACCCATGTTTGAACAGGAAGCCCCCAAGTGATTTTAAGAATTGTTTAACGACGCTGATTCGAATACGATCCACGCCGGTTCTCAGAGGGGTTAAACTATGATTCAAATATGACCAAAGGTAACCTCCCAATGAGCTCGGCGTTTTGCCAATCAAATGGGTATCGACAGCTATGTTCTCTTTGGTTCGAATACGACCCATGTTTGAACAGGAAGCCCCCAAGTGACTTTACTGCTTACGGCTAGATTCGAATACGATCATAAACCGGATCCTCCTTTAAGTCACCATGTAATCTTGTAATAAGAACAACACGTGCATATTTGGAGGAGAAAAAAGGACAGAGGTCCTGCTTTATTGCTTATCATAATATATACATGGCTGAGAGAAATATGTACACCACGAGAGCCGGTGGCTCAAGTGTAGTAAGGCCGAAGCTGAGCTATGTTCCACGGCCGCCGGGTCTCCTCCTCCGACTTACGTGAATCTTTGTGCTCCCGAATGTCAATGAGGTAATATGACCCGTTGTGCAAGTTCTTGCTGACCACAAAGGGCCCTTCCCAAGGCGGGGATAACTTGTGTGCATTTGTTTGATCCTGGATGAGCCGGAGCACGAGATCGCCTTCCTGGAAGACCCGGGATTTAACCCGGCGGCTATGGTAACGGCGCAGGTCTTGCTGGTAAATCGCTGATCGAGCTGCTGCCACATCACGCTGTTCGTCCAATAGGTCAAGAGCATCTTGTCGCGCCAGTTCATTATCCGCCTCAACATAAGCCGCCACTCGAGGTGAGTCATGACGGATGTCACTGGGGAGGACTGCTTCTGCTCCATAAACCATGAAGAAAGGCATGAAGCCTGTAGACCTGTTAGGAGTAGTGTTGATGCTCCATAACACGGAGGGCAACTCCTCCACCCAACAACCCGGCGTCCGTTGCAAAGGGACCAAAAGCCGGGGCTTGATACCCTTTCAGAATCTCCTGATTAGCTCTCTCAGCTTGACCGTCGGATTGAGGATGAGCCACTGAGGAAACATCAAGTCGGATATGCTCGCGTTGACAAAACTCTTCCATGGCGCCTTTGGAGAGATTGGTGCCATTGTCAGTTATAATGCTGTGCGGAAAGCCAAAGTGGAAAATCACCTTTTTCATAAATTGAACCGCCGTGGCTGCATCGCACTTGCTAACTGGCTCAGCTTCCACCCACTTTGTGAATTTATCAACTGCCACCAAGAGGTGGGCCTTCTTATCCTTGGACCTTTTAAAAGGCCCAACGATATCAAGCCCCCAGACCGCAAAGGGCCAAGTGATTGGGATCATCCTCAGCTCCTGAGCCGGCACATGAGCCCGTCGTGAGAACCTCTGGCAACCATCACATTTACTGACCAAGTCCTCTACATCAGCATGAGCCGTCAACCAATAAAAACCATGACGAAAAGCCTTGGCCACAAGGGACTTTGAGCCGGCGTGATGGCCACAATCCCCTTCATGGATCTCACGCAAGATCTCTTGACCTTCCTCAGGGGAGACACAACGCTGAAATGCTCCTGTAACACTGCGATGATGCAACTCGCCATCGATAACAATCATTGACTTAGCCCGCCGGGTTATTTGCCTGGCCAAAGTTTCATCCTCAGGCAACTCGCCCCGGGTCATGTAAGCCAGATATGGCATTGTCCAGTCTGGTATAATATGGAGAGCCGCCACCAGTCGTGCCTCCGGGTCAGGGACAACCAAGTCTTCCTCCATAGGCAACGTAACCGAAGGGCTATACAGGACGTCCAGGAAAGTGTTAGGCGGCACCGGCTTTTGCTGAGAGCCTAGCCGGCTTAGAGCATCAACCGCCTCGTTCTTCCTGCGATCAATGTGCTCTACTTGGTAGCCCTGAAAGTGCCCAGCAATCGCATCAACTTCGCGGCGATAAGCCGCCATGAGAGGGTCCTTAGAATCCCATTTGCCTGATACTTGTTGAGCCACCAAGTCTGAGTCACCGAAGCACCTTACCCGGCTCAAGCTCATCTCCTTAGCCATCCGAAGACCATGGAGCAAGGCCTCGTACTCAGCCGCATTATTAGTGCAAGGAAACATCAACTGTAGCACATAATGGAACTTGTCACCTTTAGGGGAAGCCAATACAACGCCAGCCCCCGAGCCCTCCAACTGTCTGGACCCATCGAAGTGAATAGTCCAATACGTGTTATCCGGCTTTTGCTCGGGCACTTGTGACTCTGTCCAATCATTGATGAAATCCACCAAGGCCTGAGACTTAACAGCAGTGCGTGGCACATATTTGAGACCATGAGGTCCAAGTTCTATAGCCCACTTAGCAATTCTCCCTGTGGCCTCTCTGTTTTGAATGATATCACCAAGAGGGGCAGAACTGACCACAGTGATGGGGTGACCCTGAAAATAATGCTTAAGTTTCCGGCTCGCCATGAACACACCATACACAAGCTTCTGCCAATGCGGGTACCGCTGCTTGGACTCAATGAGCACTTCGCTGACATAATAAACCGGCCGCTGAACCGGATGTTCCTTACCCTCCTCCTTGCGCTCCACCACAATAGCCACACTGACGGCTCGTGCATTTGCCGCCACATACAGTAATAAGGGCTCCTTATCAACCGGAGCAGCAAGGACTGGGGGCTCTGCCAGCTGCTTCTTCAAATCCTCAAAAGCGGTATTAGCTGCATCATTCCAGACAAAGTTATCAGTTTTCTTCATCAACTGATATAATGGCATGGCCTTCTCACCCAAACGGCTTATAAACCGGCTTAAAGCAGCGATGCGACCCGCCAAACGCTGAACGTCATTTATACACGCCGGCTTAGCCAGGGAGGTGATGGCCTTGATCTTCTCCGGGTTAGCTTCAATGCCTCTGTCAGAAACCAAAAAACCCAAGAGTTTGCCTGCAGGAACACCAAAGACACACTTGGCTGGGTTAAGCATCATCTTGTAGACCCGGAGATTATCAAAGGTTTCCCTTAAATCATCTATCAGGGTTTCCTCTTTTATGGACTTAACCACAATATCATCCACATAAGCGTGAACATTGCGCCCAATCTGTTTATGAAGACAGTTCTGTACACAACGCTGGTAAGTCGCCTGTGCACACTTGAGTCCAAAGGCATAGACACATAGCAGAAGGCTCCAAAGGGAGTGATGAACACCATCTTCTCCTGGTCCTTAACTGCCATCTTAATCTGATGATATCCGGAATAAGCATCCAAGAAACTTAAGCGTGCACAACCTGCCGTAGCATCAATGATTTGATCAATACGGGGGAGGGCAAAAGGATCAGCCGGACACGCCTTGTTTAAGTCCGTGTAGTCCACACACATCCGCCAAGTGCCGTTCTTCTTGAGTACGAGCACCGGGTTAGCTAACCACTCTGGGTGAAAGACTTCAACGATAAACCCGGCCGCCAAGAGCCGGGCCACCTCTTCACCAATAGCTTTCCGCCTCTCTTCATTAAACCGCCGAAGGAACTGCCTGACTGGCTTAAATTTCGGATCAACATTGAGAGTATGCTCAGCGAGTTCTCTAGGTACACCTGGCATGTCAGAAGGTTTCCATGCAAAGATGTCCCTATTCTCACGGATGAACTCGATGAGCGCGCTTTCCTATTTTGGATCCAGATTTGCACTGATGCTAAACTGCTGAGATGAGTCACCTGGAACAAAATCAACAAGTTTAGTTTCATCAGCCGATTTAAATTTCATTGCCGGCTCTTGTTCTGTAGTTGGCTTTTTCAGAGAGGTCATATCTGTTGGGTCAACATTGTCTTTGTAAAACTTCAACTCCTCTGTAGCACAAACAGATTCTGCATAAGCCGCATCGCCTTCCTCACACTCCAGAGCCACTTTTCGGCTGCCATGAACCGTAATGGTCCCATTGTGACCCGGCATCTTGAGCTGTAAGTACACATAACACGGCCGTGCCATGAACTTGGCGTAAGCCGGCCGCCCAAATATAGCATGGTATGGACTTCTTATCTTGACCACCTCAAAGGTCAATTTCTCCACCCTGTAGTTGTTCTCATCACCAAAAGCCACTTCCAATTCGATCTTGCCGACTGGATAAGCCGACTTACCAGGTACCACACCATGGAAAATAGTGTTTGACTGGCTGAGGTTCTTATCAACCAACCCCATACGGCGAAAAGTCTCATAATAGAGGATGTTGATGCTGCTGCCTCCATCCATGAGCACCTTTGTGAACTTATATCCTCCCACTTGAGGAGCCACCACTAAGGCCAAGTGGCCCGGGTTATCCACCCGGGGAGGGTGATCCTCCCTACTCCACACTATAGGCTGCTCAGACCACCGCAAGTAGCGCGGGATCGCCGGCTCAACAGCATTCACTGCCCTCTTATGAAGCTTCTGATCTCGCTTACACAGACTGGTGGTAAACACATGATACTGTCCACCGCTGAGCTGCTTTGGATTGGTCTGATAACCCCCCTGCTGCTGCTGATGACCCTGGCCAGACTGCTGATTAAAGCCCCCTTGACCGTTCTGAGGACCAGAATTTGAGCCGCCGCCTGGGCCATGAAAACCGCCGGCGCCTGAGCCGCCTCCCGGGCCATTGTAATACTTAAAGTCCTTCATGATCGCACAATCCTTCCATAGGTGAGTCGCTGGCTTCTCTCTAGAGCCATGCCTCGGACAAGGTTCATTCAACAGCTGCTCCAGCGTCGGACCTGACCCGCCGCCTCGGGGAGGGGGCCTCCCCTTGCGTCGCTGGTTATTACCTTGTGAGCTGGCGTTGGCTACAAACTCTAGGCTACCATCGGCCTTGCGCTTGCCTCCTCCTTGGTTCCCCGGGTTAAACTGAGGACCCTTGCCATTGCCGTTCTTCTTTCCCTTCCCTGTCCTTTCATCATCCGAAGGGGGATCCTTGGTACCATCAGAATCGGCGTACTTGACAAGAGCTGCCATTAGTGTACCCATATCACTGCAGTCGCGTTTAAGCCGCCCGAGTTTCATCTTCAGGGGCACAAAATGACAATTCTGCTCCAGCATTAAAACCGCTGAGCCGGCATCCATCTTGTCTGACGAGTGTATGATCTCCTTAACCCGGCGAACCCAATGTGTCGTAGACTCACCCTCCTCCTGCTTACAGTTAGTCAAATCCACGATTGACATAGACTGCCTACAGGTATCTTTGATGTTTTGGATGAACCGGGCTTTCAGCTCAGCCCAAGACCCAATGGAATTCGGTGGTAGCCCTTTCAACCAAGTGCGGGCAGTCCCATCTAACATCATGGTGAAATACTTGGCCATGGCCGCCTCACTGACCTCCAGCAGTTCCATAGCCATCTCATAACTCTCGATCCAGGCTGCGGGTTGTAAGTCAGCTGTGTAATTAGGCACCTTCCTAGGGCCCTTGAAGTCCTTAGGTAGACGTTCATTACGGATAGCTGGCACTAAACAAGGGACACCCCCGGTCCTGGTAGGGACACACGTCGACGGAAGTCGTCGGATAAGCCGGGGGGTCTGGTAAGCCGTCAATTGAGGCACTTGCTCTGCCTCTTGCCGTGCTTTGTCCTGGTCTGCTGCGTAAAAGGCTCCATTGTGAGCCGGGTCATGGCCAGGGGGCGGGTCATGGCGTCGGACGTTACTTGAGCCGGTTGCTGAGACCATGTGCCGGCTGTAACTCGGGCTCTGGCCTGGCCGAGGGGTCGAGTGGATCCTGTCCCGGCTGTAGGAGTACACCTCTTGCTGCGCCAGTGCTGTCTGAAGGACTTCCCTGACCCGGCGGGTTTCAATAGCCGTCGGAGAGTCGCCGTCGACTGGGAGAGCCGCCAGCCGGGCTGCCGCATCGACCATGTTCTCCAGTGGGTTACTATAATGACCCGGGGGTATTGGCACGTACTGAGGCGGGGCAGGGGGCACCTGGGGAGGCCCCATCACCATTGGCTGAATAGCGATTCCAGACCCGGGCACTATGACCCCTGGCGGGTTACTAGACTCTGCACCTGGCGTGTTGAAGAGATTGCGTGGATCGTAAACCGGAGGGAGTCGAGATTGGGTCTTTGGATGCCTCCTTCTCATGACCTCATTGGACGCGTTCTGATCCATCGTGAGTTGGAAGGACCGCGCCTGGATCAATTGAGTTTGGGCCTCGAGAGCCGCCCTCTCCGCAGCCATCCTGATCCCTTCTGCTGCGAGCTCCTCCTTAGCTTTCACTAGATCCAATTTTAACTGTGCCACCTCCGCATCATGCTGAGCTTGGTCCGCCGGGTCAACCGTGGCGGTTAACAGGGCCGTCATCTTGTCCGTGAGATCCATCAGTACCTGAGCTGGAGAAGGCACCGGGTTTCCCGCTCCAGCAGCGGGGTTCTGAACAGGCTGTGTGCCAGCCATAAAGACTCCAACCTGACTTGGCGGCTCAAACGGGTCCGGAATACTGTCACCATCGGAACAACCCATGAGCCTGCCATCTTGAAGTTGATACAATGAGTTTGACTCATCGGTGGCCGACTCGCCTTCAGAGCCGGCGGCCGCCTCATCACCGGACCCAGACAGATCAGAGGGCCCTCCATGGATACATCCCACAAAAGCGCGCCTTACGGCAGGCCGGGCCCGGGCGGGTCGCGCACGCTGAGCCGTCTCGACGAGATCGGCGCAGAGACCCGGCTCAGGGCCCGGCTCACCAATCTTGCCAATGAAAACATGAATCCCGCCGAAGGGGACCCGGTACCCGTACTCAATTGAGCCAGCATCGGGGCCCAAGTTTGCATCGTCGATGTAGAGCTTGCCGCGACGACTCTTTGTCATCCGGCCCACAGCGTATCCCTTGAGCCCTTCGAAGCTGCCCTTCAAGAACTCAAATCCACCGTGCGGAGGCCCCACGGTGGGCGCCAACTGTCGTGGAATTGTCACGGCAGATGTCCTTGAGTTAGGACTTAGTCGTGGAGCCATCGCAGCTAGGAAGCTTGTAGGGGTTAATGCGGGACAAGGAACACGAGGGTTTATACTGGTTCGGCCCCTTACGGTGAAGGTAGAGGCCTACGTCCAGTTTGATGTGGTATTGATTAGAGGTTTCGATAACCAGGGAGCTAAACTGCTATGCCCCTGCTCTCGATGAGATTGTTGTCGCCCTCAAACCGCTGCCGGGTCGTCCCTTTATATAGAGAGGCTGACGCCCTGTAGCTCTCAGAGTCCCGGCCGGCTCATAAGAGTGTCCGGCTCGGACTCTCAACTATTCTTGCCTTACACTACAAGTTCTACCATAATAACGATTGTAACTACGGGCCTTAAGCCATATCGGGTCTTAAGCCCATCTTTGGCCCACCGTCTTTAAGCTGGGCGCCGGGCTTCTGGCAATGACCGTATGAGTAACCCGGCCCCTCCTGGCGGGTGACTCTAAGGTCTATATCCTCAACAGTAGCGCAGCATGGCAATAGAGCGAACAACTAGCAAAGCAAAGATAGAAGTGATTTCGAGGGTATGGTCATCTTGCCTGCAAGGTTCTCAGAGTTGTCGAAAGCTTGATCCTCGTAAGCGTACTCAACCGGTTCCTCGTAAGCGTACTCGTCTCCCGGCTCTAACCAAAACAAGAACACAAGCAACGGAACCACAATCAATCACGAGAAATACACAAGCAACATGATGCAAAACATGTATGATATGCGAGATATGGTATTTGATGCATATGCGTGCTCCGGACGAAAAATGATGAACAAGGCAGTAACTTGGCAAACCAAGCATGCCACTGGAAAGATGATATGATTTCGGTTGAAATCGATATAAAGATCACCGGAAACGGATGCACGGTTTTCAAATGGCAAGCAAAACAAGAATGACACGAATCTGTGATTAACAGCATGATAGCACTTGGAATACATCAAGTAACTATGCTACAACAGTCCAACATAGCAAAAAACATATGGCAGTAATCTACAGGAGATGCTTGACAAAAGATGAACACTGAGCTACGGCTAGATCACAACACAACAGGTTCAAACAAGCATGGCAAAAGTGCAAAAGATATCAGGTTCACAGACTTGGTGAAATTACTGGACATGGCTGAAACAGCATCAGGTAGCAAAGTTCAGAGCACAAAATCAACATGCTACAGGAACTTAACATGGCAAAACAAGGCATGGAAGTATTCTACTAAATGCATATGACAAAATTCCCTTAATGACTATAAGCCAAAAAGGACCAGAAGATATGATGGCAACCATGTAAACATAGCAAGTTTCGTTAACAGGTTTCAGACTTGGCAGAAAACAGAGCATGGCAGAAACAGACATTATGAGGG
Source organism: Triticum aestivum (assembly GCF_018294505.1). NCBI lineage: Eukaryota > Viridiplantae > Streptophyta > Magnoliopsida > Poales > Poaceae > Triticum > Triticum aestivum. The sequence continues at coordinate 170,450,802 of NC_057805.1, read as the reverse complement.
CATCTTTGTGAGCTTGATGCACTCATCACAAAGCAATGCATGACAAAACAAGCATCTATGGCATGTTTATGAAGCTAACCATGACAAGAGCAAGTACATAACATTTATGGAACAACTACAACAAGCTTGGCAAAATTGAATATCATGCTAAGAATCTGCCAGGAATATTTTATAGCAAAAGTAGAGCAAGATTGAGTCATGCTATGGCACTCCATAATTGCAAACAAGAGAATGAATGGATCAATTACAGCAATAGCTACAAAACATCCTTACTGAACATCATCAAAATAAGCATGGATCTCTCTGTAGCCACATGGATACATAGCAACAAAATATCAGCTGTCACAGACAGTAAAATCACTAAGTCCCTGAAATCAGAAACACTACGGAGCCTAGTTTGCATGCTTGTGCTAGTCACCACATAGATCACAAAAATACATGGCATAAATCTCTGTAAAGATGGCATGGCATACAACAAAACACATGTAGAGCTCATGTCCATAAGATACACAGATTAAATGCAACAAAAATAACAAATCCTCAAGTTCTGATAAGTAATAACAGATAGCAGCAACTAGCACTCTTGCACCAGAGATTTGGGCATCAAGATGGACTCAAATGAACATGGTGCAATGGAACAAAATGTATAGCATCACGAGACAAACATTTCGATATATTACATGCATGAAACGGAGCTGTATGCAGAGAGTTATGATGCGATGAACATGGGCATGTACTGTAAATATTTCGGGACTTGGAAGAATTTTGGGGGGGGGGAGAAGTCAACCTTAGGGCGATTGGATCTGGCCGGATCCGAGCTCGAGCTCGCTGGAGCTCGGCCGGAGGGAGAGGGAGGAGGAGGAGCCGGGTGGCGACCGAAGCAGGAGGCGGCGGGGCGCGGCGCTGGCGGCGGCAGGGTCCGGCGACCCGCGGGCGGCGGCGGCCACGCGCGGCGGCGGCGCGGCGACGGAGGGAGGAGGCGTGCGGGGAGGCGGCGCCGTGGGCCGCGGGGGCCGGACGCGGGCTCCCCGGGCGGCGGCGTACGGGCGGCGGCGGGCTGCCACATGTCGCGCAGCAATTGGCGCGGGCGCGGCGGCGGGAGCGTCCGGCGGCGGCGGAGAGATTTTTTTAGGGTTTGAACTGCGAATGTTTCGGAGGGGGGATGCATATATATAGGCATAGGGAGCTAGGAGACTCCAAATGGAGTGCGGTTTTCGCCCACACGATCGTGATCGAACGACCTAGAGCATGGAAGAGACTTAGAGGGGTTTTGGGCTGTTTAGAGCGGGGTTTTGCTGCAGCACACAAAAGGACTTTGCGGTTGCCCGGTTAACCGTTGGAGTACCCAGCGACCTCCCAAATGGAACGAAACTTGACCGGTGGTCTACCGGTGGTATACCAAGGCCACTTGACAAGCCTCGGTCCATTCCAAGAACGTTTAACACCCGCTCACAATAAGAAACAAGAGGGGTGCGCCGGAGGAGGTGGGAGTGCCGGATTGCAAAACAGACAACGGGGAAAATGCTCGGATGCAAGAGACGAACACGTATGCAAATGCAATGCACATGATGACATGATATGAGATGCATGACATGAACAAAAAGCAAAACGAAAAACAAAACCCGACCACGAAGGGGATATCATAACACATAGCCGAAAATGGCAAAAGTTGGAGTTACAAATATGGAAAGTTACATCCGGGGTGTTACATCAAATATCGGGCGAGGACAGCCGCCCTTTCCCGGCGGTGGCACCCCCTATGGCTCCTCACCCCTGTCGACCTCCTCGACGCCCACGAGCTCTGCCATGGCTATCGCCAAAGCTTGGATGCGTTCTCCCAGATCCTCAGTAGTCACCATGGCCCAATCAAAGGCCTTATCACGGGCAGGTTCCGTTCCAGTGGCAAGGACCGAGCCAAGATTGACGAGTGGTTCCGATCCCCTGCCATAGATCAGCTCGAGAAGGTTAGTTTTAATGATGGGCATATGCACTTGTTGCCAACATCCGCGCTCTGCATCACGCCCATGCTGCGCCTCGCCAAGTTCATGAACTGCCATTCCCCCCCTAATGACGCGCCCGCTCTTTTTCTACCACGACTGAAGCACCTCGAGCTCATCGCCGTCTGCATCCCAAAGGATGACATGGAGCGCCTGCTCCGCGGCTGTACTGCACTCGAGTTCCTTCGTCTTCAGGCGATGAATCGGTCGAGTACTTTGCACATCACCTCCAGGACTCTCCAGACTATTTATGTGTGTTGCTGGTGCTGCAACGAGAGATCACAAAAGGTGGACCACAATATGGTCATTGAGGACACACCTTCACTTGAGAGATTACTTGTAGTTGATCAACAAGGTCCAACAAGAATCAATGTCATTTGTGCGCCGAAATTGACAGTGATGAGCTACTCGTCTGTCAAATATTACAACTTTGAGGTACAACAGTCGCCTTATACCTCTCCTTCTTGATATCAACGTTATTTCTAGTTTTGAAGATGTATGTTTGTCTGTCATCCAGCAAAGCTTCACCCAGATTCTGGGCACAGTGAAGGTCTTGGCACTAGAATCTGTCGGCCCCAACCTGGACCAAGTTTTCAGTTGCCTGAGATGCTTTCCGTGCCTGAAGAAGCCGTATATGGAGGTGATGTTCCTTTCTTGTTAAATGTTAACCATAAGGGAGTTCAATTTTTTGCACCTTTTCCAAGTTTACAGTGACAATGTACTACGATTTCCGAAGGAATTTTGGAGGATTTTAGGACATACATCCCCACCCCATATTGGTTGCTTCATTCATATGGTTACAATCGTCCATAAGCATTTCTCCTTTGGATTCATCTGTACTAGTTTTCTTAGGGAATTTTTCATCCAATCCAACCTCTTGTGAAGAAGCCTACATGTTTCTAGATTGTAATCAAATGCCCATGTTAATCATGTCAGATCGAAGATGGCACGTTGGTGCATTTTACAAATCCTACAAACCAAATGGGCGTGTAGCAGTTTTCAAAACTGCATGTAGGCACTAATACGTTCTCTTCTTTTGCAGATAATAATAGGCCCGGAGGTGGATAATGTTTATAACGACAATCACATCGAATGCCTGGATCTGCATCTCTCAAATATTACTTTGAACTCCTACCGAGGGACCTTACCGAAGATTACACTCGCCAGGTTCTTTCTTGCCAGAGAAAAGGTGCTGAGGGTACTGAGGTTGAACACACATTTAATTAGAAAAGATGAATGGTATGTTGATCAGAGCCAGCAGGTACTGCAGGCTCCAAAAAAGCTAAACTTCGTATTGGAAGAGCATATGGCAAAGCAATTGGAAGTCATTGTGTCAAACCCATACATGACTTGTCAGCGGCTGATCCCTTTTCAGAAATGACGATGTTTGCAATGTTTGAATTTGGGCGTTGTAATCTTTGAATTTGAACCTTGCAATATTCATGGTATTTGCTATATTGAACCGTTTCTGTTCTCTTGTCGCAGCGCAAACAGTTCATCTGAGTGAACCGCATGTTGTATATCGCAGACACCTTCATCTGGCTGGCCATTTCTTTTGTGTTGCCTAATCACAAACAGTTCATCCGAGTGAACTGTATGTTGTACATCGCACACACCTTGATCTGGCTGACGGTTTCTTTTGTGTTGCCTAATCACAAACAGTTCATTCGAGTGAACAGTATGCTGTACATCGCACACACCTTCATCTGGCTACCCATTTCTTTTGTTCATCCTCATCGCAAACGGTTAATTGAACTGAACCGTATGTCCTGCATCGCACACGCAACTAAAATCTGAACAGTGTTTGATGCATCCTCCATCGCAAACGTTTTGCATCTTTTTTGACGGTTTTTTACACCACCGTTTGCGATTATTGCATCGCACACAGTTTCGTAGAAGAGTCTCTGATCGTAGTGTCGCGTTAGCAGTATCCTGCAGTAGTGTAGGTAGCGCGACATAGCGATAGCATCGAGACAACTAGCAAAGCAAAGATAGTAGTGGTATCCAGGGTAATGACCATCTTGCCTAAAATCCCTCTAGGAAGAAGATAAGAATCCATGATGTAGACAAACGGACGGATCCTCACAATCGCAACGTACGGAACTATCAAGAAGAAGCAACACCAGAAAGAAGCAAACAACATGGTAAACAACAATCACAGAAACAAGGCATGATGCACAACCAAGTATGATGCATGTCCGGTTTATTGATCATGGCATGGCAAAGTGGAACAAACAATACTACAAATTAAGTGGAGCTCAATATGCAACGAGTTGCATATTGACGAAACACCACAAAAAATATTTAGTTCTCTCCCATTTATGAACAAGACAAGATTAAATGTTGGTTAACATGGCAAGAGGTCGAGCATAATTATTCTACTTATCTAGTCAATTTAAATGAGGCCGGAAACAACAAACAACAATTTCGGAAAGTTCCCATGTGAATATTTTGGATTTACTACTGTTCTGCCCTATACGCAATTTTAGAGTTATTAAACATGCAAAGTAAGTGCACCATGTTAATCTATGCATATTTCTAGCCCATTTACATATAAAGTTTAATTAATTCGGTGATACAGTTATTTAGTTATGAAATAAACCATTTTAACATGTCATTTATGCAAACTAATGCAAACAGAAATTTAAACAATCTTAGCATGGATGAAAGTTGGAAACTATTAATCTACACAAAATTCTAAGCAATTTAGATATAAAGTTTATTAGATTCGGATGCACAGGTGAAAAGTTATTACATGCATGAACACGAGCAGGGGCGGAGCTCTGTAGGGGCAGAACAGGGTCATGGCCCGCCCAGGAATTTGACCCCAAATTTTTTAACTATGTGTCATCTTAGCCCAGCCCACTGAGCCCACACATGCACAGGCACAACATCTCGTCTCCTCGTGTCAGGCACGCACAGGCTTCCCCAATTCCCCATCCTTTCTGTCAGTCTCATGCTCATGTAGCCGCCACCGACCGCCGTGGAGCAATCCGGAGCGCCCCCCCCGGTCTCGTGGAGCACCCACCGCGGTGACACCCGTCGACGCCGGGATCTCACCTCGCCCCTGCCCTGCTCCTTCCCGCAGCGGCGCCGCCCATCATCCACCGAAGACCAGTGCGTCGTGCATGCTGCCGGCCATCAATTCCTGCCGTTGTTCTCCTAACTCCAAGTGTACAAGGCTCGCGCATGACCTGAGCGAGACCCCATGACTTAGCGCCTTGCCCCTGCCACCTGCCGCATCACACACAGGTACATAGGCAATTTGATAAGCAATAGCCTGATTCTTTGACTTGGAGATTTTGTTCAGTTCCATGCATTCAGTGACCAGTCCTGCTAGTGAAGTGGTGATAAATAATAGCCTGATGATTTGATTTTATGCAAACTGCAATATAGGCAGGGGCGGAGCCAGGATTTGGGTATAGGGGGGGCAAGCAAAGTAGAAAAAAAAATCCAGTGCAAAAGATAATTACAGAGAGCAAGGTTGATAACTTGCACAACAGCCTCCTTAACAATTTTAGTAAGTTGAGAATTCGAAGTAACCAGCTTAGAAAATAATTGATCTTAAAGGTGTTTGGCAGCAGGTTATTTTCTCTTCATAGTTGAGGAATTTCAATTTCAGAAGGAACCAGCTTGGAAACCAAATTAATTTTAATGGTGTTTGGCAGGGCTTTTTCTCTTCATAATTGAGCAATTTCAGTTTCATAATTAGCTATACTGTATACGGTTGACATAGAAATTTTTCGCATCACAAATAGGAACCGATACAAGATAATTTGGATCACGATAATTTGTGGGATACTTACACAATATGAATTCTTGGTAGCATCTCAAATCTAAAAAGAAACTAAAATCTATGTATAGTTTCAAATTTCAACACTGATACGAGATGAGAGTTGAGAGAGATTAGTAGTGTGATATGTTAACCTGCTAATTCGTCGTATGAATCAGATAGTGAGTAGTAGGGCAAGGAGATCAGAGGCAGATGGTGGCAAGGGCACACGGCAGCCGCAGCCGCAGCCGCTTCTAATCCCATCAACTACACACCAATCACGGATGAAAGAGGCATCTCAGGAGATTAGTTTTTTTAAGCAGTATCTCAGGAGATTAGATCGGAGGCTACATTGCCCATATGGCCGCTAGTGGGCTCTTTTACTATGGGCTTTTTCCTCCTTTACCCAAATGCACGTACAACACCTGAGATAGGGGGGGCCAAGTATGCTTGTACGTGCGATCGTATCGCTGATTGCCTATGCATCTTTCACGCATCGCTCGATCGTTAGGGGGGGCCAGGCCCCTGCTCGCCCCCCCTTGCCTCCGCCACTGAATATAGGTAGTCATGGGCAAGGAAAATCAGACTCAGAAAAGAATTGATTTGGCCTTCAAAAGGAAAAGAGAATATGTTCGTCCATTCAGAATATGGTGGCTAACTTACGAGTATAAGAATAACATGAGAAACTACGCAATGGTCGCAAACTAGTAATGATCAAGAAGTGATCCTGAACTACTTATGTTCAAACATAACCCAACCGTGTTCTCTTCTAGAACTTCGTCGAAAAGAGACAATCACGGTTACACACGCGGTTGGTGTATTTTAATTGAGTTTAGTTCAAGTTCACTACAACCGGATATTAAAATCTCCCATCTGCCACATAACCGCGGGCATGGCTTTCGAAAGATCAAACCCTGCAGGGGTGTTCCAACTTAGTCCATCACAAACTCTCACGATCAACGGAGGGAAATTCTCCTCCCGAGACAACCCGATCAAGCTCGGAATCCCGGTTCACAAGACATTTCGACAATGGTAAAACAAAACCAGCAAGACCACCCGGTGCGTCGATACCCCGATAAGAGCCGCGCGTATCTTGTTCTCAGGACAACATCGTCTATGCGAAGTGGACGGTAGCCAAAATACCATCTGGTTGCCCCGAGGCGGCACCGCCGACTGCTAGGTAGGTGGACCAACACTCATATCGAGCACTGGCCCGGCGGTTGATTAAGAGAACTCGGGAGCCGACAGGTCCCTATGCAAGTTTAAGTTGTTATTAGGCAAATGGAAAACCAATGTTGGGCCTTGCTGGAAGAGTTTTATTCAAAGCGAACTGTCAAGGGGGGCCCATAAACCCCGACCGTGTTAGGAATGCAAAATCAAGGAACATAACACTGGTATGACGGAAACTAGGCGGCAAGGGTGAAAAAAAACACCAGGCAAAAGGCCGAGCCTTCCACCCTTTACCAAGTACATAGATGCATTAATTAAAATAAGAGATATTGTGATATCCCATGATATCCATGTCCAAACATGGAACAACCTGCAACTGCACCTACAACGAGCAACGCTATAAGAGGGGCCGAGCAAAGCGGTAACATAGCCAAACAACGGTTTCCTGGGATGGTGGAAAAGGTTAGATGCTATTCATGGGATATTGGGAGGCCTGATAAACAAGTGGTAGGTAGCGGGACATAGCGATAGCATCGAGACAACTAGCAAAGCAAAGATAGTAGAGGTATCTAGGGTAATGATCATCTTGCCTGAAATCCCGCTAGGAAGAAGATCGAATCCATGAAGTAGACAAATAGGCGGATCCTCACAATCGCAACATACGAAACTATCAAGAAGAAGCAACACCGGAAAGAAGCAAACAACTTGGTAAACAACCATCACAGAAACAAGGCATGATGCACAACCAAGTATGATGCATGTCCGGTTTAATGATCATGGCAGGGCAAAGTGCAACAAACAATACTACGAATTAAGTGGAGCTCAATATGCAACGAGTTGCATATTGACGAAACAACACAAAAATTATTTAGTTCTCTCCCGTTTATGAACAAGACAAGATTAAATGTTGGTTAACATGGCAAGAGGTCGAGCATAATTAATCTACCTATCTAGTCAATTTAAATGAGGCCGGAAACAAGAAACAACAGTTCCGGAAAGTCCCCATGTGAATATTTTGTATTTACTACTGTTCTGCCCTATACACAATTTTAGAGTTATTAAACATGCAAAGTAAGTGCACCATCTTAACCTATGCATTTTTCTAGCCCATTTACATATAAAGTTTATTTAATTCGGAGATACAATTATTTAGTTATGAAATAAACCATTTTAACATGTCATTTATGCAAACTAATGCAAACAGCAATTTAAACATGGATGAAAGTTGGAAATTGTTAATCTACACAAAATTATAAGCAATTTACATATAAAGTTTATTAGATTCCGATGCACGGGTGAAAAATTATTACATGCATGAACACGAGGGACTTTTCTGTAAAACAATAATGTCCTGGGTAATTTGGAAAAACGTTTGATGGAAAAAACACATGATGGGCCGAAGCTGGAGCGCTGCTCACATTGGGCCTAGAGGAGAAGATTGGCCGGCTCGGTGAAGCGCTGGCAAGGCGCGCGGTGCTGGGCCTCGGCGCCCTCTTGGCCCACGCGCGGGACTATGCTTCGGTGCCTTAAGGCACCTGCCTTTGTGTCTATGACATCTGGGCCCAATAGGTGGCTGACCCACATGTCAGTGACCCAAAGGCAGGTGCCGTTAAGGCACCGAAGCTGCGTCCTCACACGCGGGACGACGAAGTCAACGGGCATGGACGAGCGGGACGAAGCGGGCGAGGAGGCAGGGGCTCGTGCTCGTCCTCGCGAAGCAAGACGACGACGGCGGACTTGGTGCGTTTCTGGCGTGCAACCATGCCGATCCGAACGGTGGCGACCTTCTGGTGCGGTGGCAGGCGCGCAGTAGCTCCTGCAGGGGCCCTCCATGGTGGGACCTGCATGGGGAGAGGGAGATTATGCGGGGTGAGGGCAGAGGTAGGAGAAAGGAAGATGAGGCGTAGTGGCGGGTTGACCTGCAGGGCGGCCCTTCATGCGAGGATCCCGATGGGAGGAGCACTGGCGGGGGTCAAGGCAGGCCCTTGTGGGGCCGTAGATTTCACTAGTGGCTTCTCTCGAGAAATAGCACACGGTGGGTAAACAAATTACTGTTGGGAAATTGCTAGAAGATCGAATAATTATGACGATATCCAAGGCAATGGTCAATATATAGGCATCACATCCAAGATTAGTAGACCGACTCCTGCCTGCAGCTACTACTATTACTCCACACATCGACATCTATCTAGCATGCATCTAGTGTATTAAGTTCATGGAGAAATGGTGTAATGCAATAAGAACGATGACATGATGTAGACGAGATCTATTTATGTAGGGATATCCCCATCTTGTTATCCTTAATAGCAATGATACATGCGTGACTGGCTGCCCCTTCTGTCATTGGGAAAGAACACCGCAAGATCCAACCCATCACAAAGCACCCATTCCCATGGCAAGAAAAATCGATCTAGTTGGCCTAACTAAACCAAAGATTTGAAGAAGAAATACAAGGCTGTAAATAATCATGCATATAAGAGATCAAAGAAGACTCAAATAATATTCATGGATATAGATCTGATCATAAACTCAAAGTTCATCGGATCCCAACAAACACACCGCATAAAGGAGTTACATGAAATAGATCTCCAAGAGACCATTGTATTGAGAATCAAAAGAGAGAGAGAGAGAGGAAGCCATCTAGCCACTTCCTACGAAACCTTTGGTCTATGGTGGACTAATCACGCATCATCGAAGAGGCATCAATGAGGATGATGAACCCCTCCATGATGGTGTTAGATTGGATCTCGTGGTTCTGGAACTTGTGGCGGCTGGAATTGTGTTTCGTCGACTCCCCTAGAGTTTCTAGAATTTTTGGGAATTTATAGGGCGAAGAGGCAGTGCAGGGGGCTACGTGGGGGCACAACCCCCCTGGGCATGCCCTGGTGAGTTGTGCTCCCCACGGGCCTCCCCTCTGGTGCTTTCTTGGCCCATACGGTGTCTTCTGGTCCAGAAAAAATCTCCAAAAAGTTTCGCTGCGTTTGGACTCCGTTTGGTACTGATATTCTGCGAAGTAAAAAACAAGAAAAAATAGCAACTGGCACTGGGCACTCTGTCAATAGGTCAGTCCCAAAAAATGATATAAAGTTGCTATAAAATAAATATAAACATTCAAGAATGATAATATAACAGCATGGAACAAGAAAAAAATTATAGATACGTTGGAGACGTATCAACATCCCCAAGCTTAATTCCTACTCGTCCTCGAGTAGGTAAATGATAAAAACAGAATTTTTGATGTGGAATGCTGCCTAACATGTCATCTCATATTCTTTTCTTTATAGCATGGACATTTGAACTTTTATATGGTTCAAAGCAATAGTCTAGTTTTGACATGATAACTTAAATGCTCAAGCATATCAACAAGCAACCATGTCTTTCAAAATATCAACGGTAAATAAGTTATCCCTAGCTGTAACATCCCAAATTTTCAATTTGGAATGTTATACATTATATCATCATTGCATATCATATTTTATTGCATTTTGGCTTGATCCTAGAAATTCTACGCAACTCAAGGACCCACGGAGAGAGTTGGGAATTCCGTTATTTTCATATTTGAGTTTTTCTCAAATTTTGAAAAGAGGATCGTTTGATTTTAATTATTTTTCTCTTCGAATATTTCTTTTATAAAAATAAAAAAGAGAGAGGATAAAATGACTTCCTCAAAATAAAGAAATATTGGAGATTTAATATTAAAATCAAATAAGATTTTTATTTGGAGTTTTGTCGCTATTTTAATTGAATTAGGAAAAATATGCGTTTTTCAAAATTGCATTAGAGTCCCAAATAAATGTTCACCTTGTCCGTTAGATTTTTAGAGGACGGGAAAATTTATTTCAGGATTTTTGGAGTGCGTTGAGTGTTTCTTTTATTTGTTTTTCTGAGCGAAATAAATTTTTTTAAAAATGAAACCGACCTTGCGCCGTATCTGCCGGGGGGGGCTTTATAAGCCGCGAGGCCCAGCCGCCGCCGCAGCCCACCCGCAACCCTAGCCCCGCCCGCGCCGCCGCCACCCGTGACGCCGCCGCGCCGCCCGTCCCGAGCCTCGCCGCCGCCGCCCGACCCCGCCGGAGGAGCCGCCCGCCCGCCACCGCCGTTCCGCCCGACCCCGCCGGAGGTAGCCGCCGACGCCTCGGTTTTCGCGAGAAAACCAATCGTTTTTTTTGAAAACCCTAGATCCGTTTTTTGTTTCGGTTTGGTTTTTCTTCGGTTTAGTTATTTAGCGGACGTTCGTCCGTACATTCGTTTTAACGAACGGTTTTCGCCCGTTAGCCGCAGATAACGAACGTTCGTTAGACTGTTCGTCATTTTTGCTTTTTCTCGGATTTTCCGCGATTATTTTCGATCGCGATTTCTGATCCGATTTTCGTTTTAGTTTAACTTTTCGCTCGTTTATCGGCATCAGGCGATTCAAGCGCCTAGAGTTTCGTCTCGAAACCCTCTTTCTGTTTAACCAACTTAAACAAGTTTTTGCTACTGTAAAAAATTTGACTTTAGTCCAGATTAGTAAACGAAGCTTGTTTCTTTCGCAGTTTGAGTTTCGTTGCTTCGTTTGATTTGATTCTTTTTGGAAACCGGAGTTTTTAAGTTGAACTTTCTGGTTAGATCTCTTATTTGAGTTTTACCCATGCGTTTTTGCTTGATTGCTTATTGTATGTTTGTTTGTTTGCGATACAGTACCCGGAGTGCGAAGCGTGCTACTACGAGTCTCTAGGTTTCGCGGATCATCAGCAAGGCAAGTAACACTTTGATCATACCTCTTTACTACCCAGTTTTATTGCATTAGACCAATCCACAATCAATTGCATGGTTAGGATCTAATTTAAATTGTGGGTTTGGGAAGTTGATGAGGTAGTACCTATTCACCTGTTTATTATCAAACCTATGGGAGTTACTTCTACGTTGCTTATATTGCTATGCTATGCTCGTAGACGTGGTTTGGGTTTGAGAGTATTCATGACAGATGTGAGTATTGTTAATAATGGTTAACTTAAGGTGGCAACTTTAATACACATCTGGGTGGATTGAGGCACCTGGGGAACCCAGTGATTGCCTGTATTTTTGGAAATCCCGGGGTACCGTGTGATTCTCCTATGGACTGCCACCCAGGCTCAAAGGGATCATGAGATTATTCATGCTAGAAACTTCCGTGTGCAGCCACAAGCCATTATGGGCTCTGGCATAGTTGAGTATGTTGTGTGACCTCTTTCAGTGGTAGGCTAGCAGATGTAGGGGATGTAGGTGGTACTGTCTACCCAGAGTAAAGAGTTAACGCTTCTGAAAGACTGTGTCTCGGTCATCCGTTTCTCAAACACCATGTAGTGCGAGAAATCCAACGGAGGAGATCGAGTCTTGTGGGGAAAAGTGCGCAAACCTCTGCAGAGTGTACAAACTAATCATGGTTAGCCGTGTCCCCGGTTATGGACATCTTGAGTATCTGGTTCTTGGATTATCATGTGGATCTCATCACTCTTAATTATAAAATTTGATTGGGTTATTAATTACTTTTAATTGGGATTGAGATGGGGTTTACCATTCTCAATGTTTAACAACCACCATGATAGTTAAATAAAATTTATTCCTTTGTTGTAGGGAAAAATTGGCTTTCCGCAAAACATATTAACCATACAGCCTCCATCAGCCATATATGCATGTAGTGATAGCCTTATTCTGTTTATTACTCTTTGGTGTTATATTGCCAGCATATTCCATGTGCTGACCCGTTTTCGGGCTGCAACGTATCATGTTGCAGACTTTTCAGACGACGAGTAAGGTGCCTTAGGTCGTGGTCTTTCACTCAGTGATGCCGTTGGAGTTGATGGATTCACTTTATCTTCCAAGCCTTCCGCTATTATCGTATTTAGATGGCCTTAAGCCATATTATTTGTAATAAGTTCTCTTCTGAGACATTAGATGTAATAAGTGTGTGATTGCTACTCTGTTATAAATCCTTCAAGTACTGTACGTGTTAGCATTACCGATCCAGGGATGACACTGATGCACAGAGATCAGACTGTTTGAGGTCTGGTCGCTACAAGATGGTATCAGAGCACACGCTGACTATAGGACACGACCACTAAGCTAAAGCCCTAGATCACTACTCTCTTCTCATTTATGACTCCTCTCCATTTTCTACTCTTTAGGATGGCGAATGCAAGGATCAAGTTCACGCAACCAGATGAAGACACCCCTTTTGGACTTCACCTGAAGGAAGTCACTAGATACCTGAACATTGGAATACCAAGCTTCACAGGGACTTACAATGCCACTTTACCAGAAGAAGAGCGCTGGATGATTCAAGTTCAAGTTCCAGGAAGGACGTTTACGCCAATCACTGAGCCCATAGAATTTTCCTTTGATGCACCAACCTGGAGTCTAGGAAAGAGTATGGCAGCCCACATTACCATGGGACGTATTGGATAAGTTTACCACAATGATCTCAAGGATACTATCTACCAGATTTGTGGGCGCCGAGATGAGCAATGGGAGATGATCAACACTAGGAAGGATAGATCGATTGCAGCTTTCATCCAGGAGTTAAACCAACACATTCAACGCCAGGAGAACCAGATGTGCGCAGGCATGACAGATTTGAAGAAGGCAATGACAAGGATCACAGAACTGGAGGAAGAACTCAAGCCTACTTGCGAGGATTATATGGAGGAAATCGTCGTACTAGTGGAGAAGAATGACGACCTGACAAGGAAGCTGGGAGTATTCATGGGGGACCCCGCGCCAGGAGGAGAAGACGACAGTTCCACTTGCCCGGAGAACTACATCATCATCGACGACACCGACTCGGATCCCGACGATAGCGATGATGACTATGTTGATGAAGCAGGAGGAGATATCATGGAGTTCGACCGATCAATTTTTCTAGTCGACCAGCATATCAGTAGTAGTATTCCACCATGTATATAGTATAGTCCGAGCACTTTTGTAACGACAGTTTTTAGACCGATTGTATGCCCTTGCTTGATTGATTGAGTGATATGTTTGTGTTTGTCTCATGTGCATATGGGTGGTGTTTCCCCCCTAGACCTCGTTCTACTTTGTTTTCTCACCTTTTCTAAACCCAGCAGATGCCTCCGAGACGCGACAATGGATTTGCTTTCCCACCGGAGCTCACTCAGTTGATCCAGCAGCAGAATGCATTGATGCAGATACTAGTCCAGAATCAGAACCAGGGGAACAACAACAACAACAACCCACCCCACCACCACCAGTTGATCACTTAGCCCGTTTTCTTAGGTTGAATCCACCGGTGTTCTCCAGTAGCACCGAGCCGATTGTTGCAGATGATTGGCTCCGCAAGATTGAAAGGGAGTGGACTACTGCAGGATGCACGGATGCGGAGAGAGTGCGTTTTGCCGCACATCAGCTTGATGGACCCGCAGCATCATGGTGGGAGAATTTCACAGTCACTTACCCCATTGACACTATGACATGGGATCAGTTTCAGCAAGCTTTTCGCACTGCCCATGTATCAGCAGGAGCTATGGCCATGAAGAAGCGCAAGTTTCGCAACTTAAGCCAAGGAGGACGCACCATTGGCCAGTATGTGGATGACTTTAGTAAGCTAGCACGTTATGCCTCGGATGACGTCGCTACAGATGCAGCTAAGAAGGAGAAGTTTCTGGAAGGACTGAATGATGAGCTGAGCATGCAGTTGATGGTAGCAAATTTCAATAACTACCAGGAGTTGGTGGATAGAGCTCTCATGATTGAAGGGAAGCAGCAGCAGATTGACAACCGCAAGAGGAAGTATGGACAAGGGAAGTATAATTCTGGAGCTCATCAGAGGCCCCGTTTCACCCCGAACTCGGGAGGACTTGTCCATAACCATGGAACTCACAATCACACTGGAGGGAGTTCACATAACCATAGTGGCGCCAAGAACGGGAATGGCAATGGAGGAAGCAACGGACAGAACCGTTCCAACCCGGCAACACCCGCCAAGAAAGATCTAAGCCACATTACTTGCTACAAGTGCCAGAAGACCGGACATTATGCCAATGAATGTCCTGAAGCTAAGAATGGAAACGACAATGGAAGCTCTGGGAAGAAGCCCAACCCTTTCACCAGGGGACAAGTGAACCACGTTAACGTGGAGGAGGTTGAAGCCCAACCTGATGCAGTAATAGGTAAGTTTTTTGTTAAGTCATTTACTGCAGTCGTACTTTTTGATACTGGCGCATCGCATTCATACATATCAAGGGGATTTTTGGATAAGTTTAAACGCCAACCCAAGCCCTTAGGTCACCCATGTTAGTAACCTCGCTAGGAGCAGAGTATATGGCTAGCCTATGGTGTGATCGGTTACCATTAAGGATTGGTAACTACCTGTTTCCCTCAGACCTAATAGTATTGGAGTCACAAGGACTGGATGTGATATTAGGCATGGATTGGTTATCGAAGTATGGAGGGAACATTGACTGCGCCAGTAAGTCGATTTTGCTCACCACCCCAGAAGGAAGAAGGATCAAGTATGTATCCCCGCATATGCCGAATAGGACTCAAGTGAATTCCTTATCAGGAGTTTTACAGGAGGAAGTACCAGTGGTGAAGGATTTTCCGGATGTATTTCCAGAAGAGTTGCCAGGCATGCCACCGGATAGAGACATTGAGTTTTTGATTGAGCTTTTGCCAGGCACAGGGCCAATATCTAAGAGACCGTACAGAATGCCCGCAAAGGATTTGGTGGAAATTAAGAAGCAGATTAAGGAGTTACTGGATAAAGGTTATATTCGCCCAAGTTCGTCACCTTGGGGATCCCTAGTACTTCTAGTGGAGAAGAAGGATGGATCGTCAAGGATGGTTGTTGATTATCAAGGATTGAATGAGGTGACGATTAAGAACAAGTACCCACTGCCGATGATCAATGATTTGTTTGACCAGCTGCAAGGAGCTATGGTGTTTTCCAAGATCGATCTGCGACCAGGGTACCACCAGCTGAAGATTCGAGAGCATGATATACCTAAGACAACTTTTACCACGAGGTACGGGCTATATGAGTATGCCGTTATGTCGTTTGTCCTGACCAACACACCTGCCTATTTTATGAACATGATGAACAAGGTGTTTATGGAGTTTTTGGATAAGTTCGTTGTGGTGTTCATTGATGATATTCTGGTCTACTCGAAGAATGAAGAAGAACATAAAGAGCATTTGTGTTTGGTACTTGGGAAGCTCAGGGAACATCAGCTATATGCCAAGTTCAGCAAGTGTGAGTTTTGGTTGAAGGAAGTTGGATTCCTTGGACATGTTATATCCGGAGAAAGAATAGCAGTAGACCCCACCAAAGTTTTCACTGTGACAAATTGGGATTCACCCACGTCAGTTGGAGAGATTCGGAGTTTTCTTGGACTCGCAGGATACTACCGGAGGTTCATTGAAAATTTCTCAAAGATTGCGAAGCCCATGACGGAGTTGTTGAAGAAGGACACCAAGTTCAAATGGACTGAGGAATGTGAGGCTAGTTTTCAGGAGTTGAAGAAACGCTTGGTTACATCACCAGTGTTGATACTGCCAGATCAACGCAAGGATTACGAAGTGTATTGCGACACTTCTCGTCGAGGACTTGGAGCCGTACTTATGCGTGAGGGAAGAGTTGTTTCATATGCCTCACGACAGCTTAAACCCCATGAGTTAAATTATGCTACCCATGATTTGGAGTTAGCAGCCGTAGTGCATGCGTTGAAGACTTGGAGACATTTTCTCATCAGAAACCATTGTGTGGTATACACAGATCACAAGAGTTTGAAGTATATTTTCACACAGAAGGAGTTAAATCTCAAGCAGAGGAGATGGTTAGAACTCATTAAGGATTATGATATGAGGTTGCATTATCATCCCGGAAAGGCTAACGTAGCAGCCGATGCGTTGAGCCGCAAAAGTCATGTCAATACACTCATGACCGGAGAATTACCTAAGGAGTTGGCAGATGACCTTCGCGAGCTATGTTTGGAAATTGTTCTGAGAGGTTATGTAGCAGCTTTGGAGATTCAATTTACTTTGATGGATAAGATCAGAGAAGCTCAGAAGACGGACAAGGAGATTGCCGAAATAAAGGAAAGGATGTGTAAAGGAAAGGCTAAAGGATTTCGTGAGGATGAGCACGATACCTTATGGTTTGAGGACCGCGTATATGTGCCAAATGATCAGGAGATCAGGAAGCTGATTTTGCAAGAGGCCCATGATTCGCCATATTCGATTCACCCAGGAAATACCAAGATGTATCTGGATTTGAAGGATAGTTTCTGGTGGACCGGGATGAAGAAAGATATTGCGGAGTATGTAGCAGTTTGTGATGTATGTCAGAGAGTGAAGGCAGAACATCAGAAGCCAGCAGGATTGCTACAGCCATTGCCTATACCCGAATGGAAGTGGGATAAACTAGGCATGGACTTTATCACGGGATTACCTAGGACTCGTTCAGGCTATGACTCGATATGGGTTGTAGTCGATCGTTTGACGAAGGTAGCTCATTTCATCCCAGTGAAGACCACTTACACCAGGGCTAAGTTGGCAAAGATATACATGACCAGGATCATATGTCTGCATGGAGTTCCGGGGACCATTGTATCAGATAGAGGAACCCAGTTTACCTCAAAGTTTTGGAATCAGTTGCATGAAACTTTGGGAACCAGGCTAGAGTTCAGTACAGCTTTTCACCCGTAGACAGATGGGCAAACTGAGAGAGTCAACCAGATTCTGGAGGACATGTTGAGGGCTTGTGCGCTAGACTATGGGTCTAGTTGGGACGATAATTTGCCGTATGCAGAGTTCTCTTACAACAACAGCTATCAAGCCAGTTTGAAGATGGCCCCTTCGAAGCATTGTATGGAAGGAGGTGCAGAACACCGTTGTTGTGGGATGAAGTTGGAGACCGACAGTTGTTTGGACCAGATTTGATTAAAGAGTCTGAAGAGAAGGTTAAGCTGATTCGTGATAGACTCAAGGTAGCCCAGTCCAGGCAGAAGAGTTATGCGGATTCTAAACGCAAGGAGACAGTTTACGAAGTTGGAGACAAAGTATATCTTCGTGTATCCCCACTCCGAGGAGTGAAGCGTTTTGGAGTTAAGGGAAATTTAGCACCACGTTTTGTGGGACCATACCAAGTTTTAGAACGTATGGGAGAAGTTGCTTACAAGTTGGAGTTGCCTGAAGGATTGTTAGGAGTTCACGACGTGTTCCACGTTTCTCAGTTGAAGAAGTGCCACGCAGAGATGGCTGATATCCCTCTGAGAGATACAGTACCACTGGAAGCGATACAGTTGGATAGAGACTTGACATATGAGGAGAAACCAGTCAAGATACTCGAGTTTGCCAGCCGAGTTACACGCAGCAAAATAATCATGTTCTGCAAAGTTCAGTGGAGCCACCATACCGAAGATGAAGCCACCTGGGAACGAGAGGAAGACCTACATAAGGATCACCCTCACCTATTTTCTAGCCAACCCGAATCTCGAGGGCGAGATTCATCTTAAGGGGGGTAGGTTTGTAACATCCCAAATTTTCAATTTGGAATGTTATACATTAGATCATCATTGCATATCATATTTTATTGCATTTTGGCTTGATCCTAGAAATTCTACGCAACTCAAGGACCCACGGAGAGAGTTGGGAATTCTGTTATTTTCATATTTGAGTTTTTCTCAAATTTTGAAAAGAGGATCGTTTGATTTTAATTATTTTTCTCTTCAAATATTTCTTTTATAAAAATAAAAAAGAGAGAGGATAAAATGACTTCCTCAAAATAAAGAAATGTTGGAGATTTAATATTAAAATCAAATAAGATTTTTATTCGGAGTTTTGTCGCTATTTTAATTGAATTAGGAAAATATGCGTTTTCAAAATTGCATTAGAGTCCCAAATAAATGTTCACCTTGTCCGGTAGATTTTTAGAGGACGGGCAAAATTTATTTCAGGATTTTTGGAGTCCGTTTAGTATTTGTTTTATTCATTTTTCTCCGCAAAATATTTTTTTTAATAATGAAACCGACCTTGGGCCGTATCCGCCCGGGACTCCGCCCAGCCGCTGCCGCAGCCCACCCGCAACCCTAGCCCCGCCCGAGCCGCCGCCGCCAACGCCGCCACCCGCGACGTCGCTGCCGAGCCGCTGCCCCGCCACGCCGCCCGTCCCGAGCCTCGCCGCCGCCGGAGGAGCCGCCCGCCGCCGCCGCCGTTCCGCCTGACCCCGCCAGAGGTAGCCGCCGCCGCCGCCTCGGTTTTTGCGAGAAAACCGATCGGTTTTTTTGAAAACCCTAGATTCATTTTTTTGTTTCGGTTAGGTTTTTTCGGTTTAGTTATTTAGCGAACGTTCGTCCGTACGTTAGTTTTAACAAACGGTTTTCGCCCGTTAGCCGCAGATAACGAACGTTCATTCGTTAGACTGTTCGTCAGTTTTTTTCTTGGATTTTCCGCGATTATTTTCGATCGCGATTTCTGATTCGATTTTCGTTTTAGTTTAACTTTTCGCTCGTTTATCGGAATCAGGCGATTCAAGTGCCTAGAGTTTCGTCTCGAAACCCTCTTTCTGTTTAACCAACTTAAACAAGTTTTTGCTACTGTAAAAAAATTGACTTTAGTCCAGATTAGTAAACGAAGCTTGTTTCTTTCGCAGTTTGAGTTTCGTTGCTTCGTTTGATTTGATTCTTTTTGCAAACCGGAGTTCTTAAGTTGAACTTTCTGGTTAGATCTCTTATTTAAGTTTTACCCGTGCGTTGTTGCTTGATTACTTATTGTTTTTTTTTTGTTTGTTTGCGATAGAGTACCCATAGTGCGAAGCGTGCTACTACGAGTCTCTAGGTTTCGCGGATCATCAGCAAGGCAAGTAGCACTTTGATCATACCTCTTTACTACCCAGTTTTATTGCATTAGACCAATCCACAAACAATTGCATGGTTAGGATATAATTTAAATTGTGGGTTTGGGAAGTAGATGAGGTAGTACCTATTCACCTGTTTATTATCAAACCTATGGGAGTTACTTCTACGTTGCTTAATTTGGTATGCTATGCTCATAGACGTGGTTTGGGTTTGAGAGTATTCATGACAGATGTGAGTATTGTTAATTCTTGGTTAACTTAAGGTGGCAACTTTAATACACATCTGGGTGGATTGAGGCACCTGGGGAACCCAGTGATTGCCTGTATTTTTGGAAATCCCGGGGTACCGTGTGATTCTCCTATGGACTGCCACCCAGGCTCAAAGGGATCATGAGATTATTCATGCTAGAAACTTCCGTGTGCAGCCACAAGCCATTATGGGCTTTGGCATAGTTGAGTATGTTGTGTGACCTCTTTCAGTGGTAGGCTAGCAGATGTAGGGGATGTAGGTGGTACTGTCTGTCCAGAGTAAAGAGTTAACGCTTCTGAAAGACTGTGTCTCGGTCATCTGTTTCTCAAACACCATGTAGTGCAAGAAATCCAACGGAGGAGATCGAGTCTTGTGGGGAAAAGTGCACAAACCTCTGCAGAGTGTACAAACTAATCATGGTTAGCCGTGTCCCCGGTTATGGACGTCTTGAGTATCTGGTTCTTGGATTATCATGTGGATCTCGTCACTCTTAATTATAAAATTTGATTGGGTTATTAATTACTTTTAATTGGGATTGAGATGAGGTTTACCATTCTCAGTGTTTAACAACCACCATGATAGTTAAATAAAATTTATTCCTTTGTTGTAGGGAAAAATTGGCTTTTCGCAAAACATATTAACCATACAGCCTCCATCAGCCATATATGCATGTAGTGATAGCCTTATTCTGTTTATTACTCTTTGGTGTTATATTGCCAGCATATTCCATGTGCTGACCCGTTTTCGGGCTGCAACGTATCATGTTGCAGACTTTTCAGACAACGAGTAAGGTGCCTTAGGTCGTGGTGTTTCACTCAGTGATGCTGTTGGAGTTGATGGACTCACTTTATCTTCCAAGCCTTCCGCTGTTATCGTATTTAGATGGCCTTAAGCCATATTATTTGTAATAAGTTCTCTTCTGAGACATTCGATGTAATAAGTGTGTGATTGCTACTCTGTTATAAATCCTTCAAGTACTGTGCGTTTCAGCATTACCGATCCAGGGATGACACTGATGCACAGAGATCAGACTATTTGAGGTCTGGTCGCTACACTAGCCCATCATGCTCAATCAGTGATCCATTCATGAAACACACTCGCATATTAGCTACACCCAATGCTGAAGTATGATCATAGTGCTCCCTAGTTGGTGCTTTATAAGTGAAGATGGGGACTCAAATAAAAATTGCATAAAGTAAATAGATAGGCCCTTCGCAGTGGGAAGTAGGGATTTGTAGAGTTGCCAAAGCTCAAAGCTTAAATTGGGAGATTTTTTTTGAGAGGCATACTTTTCCCGTCAACGAAAACGACCGAGTAATTCCCAACACTTTCCATGCTAGATATATAATAGGCGGTTCCCAAACATAAAATATAGTTTATTCGTTTTTCCACCATTCTTTCAGAATCCATGGCTAGACACGGGTGCCTTCCATACCAACACTTTCCAAGGAATTTATTATTTGACAACATAAAGTAAATATATTTTTCATTTCAGGACAGGGCATCCTTATTACCGTCGTGCTCTTGTGCAATCACAAATGAATAAACACTCACCTTGAGAATAACACATCTAGAATGAAAAATATTGGCCACCCCCTCCCGCTTCATGAGCGGCACGGTCACACAAAAAGGAAATTCATTTTGAAAATTAGAGATGGCACATACAATTTTGCTTAGAATGGCACGGAAATATCGCATGTAGGTAGGTATGCTGGACTCATATGGCAAAACTCGGTTTAAAGATTTTCGATGCATAAGTAGTATTTCTACTTAGTACAAGTGGAGGCTAGCAAATAGTTTGAGAAGCAACCAACCAAGAAACGAAAAATCACATAAGCGAGCATTAAGCATAACTAACACCGAATAATGCACCATAAGTAGGATGTAATTTCATTGCATAACTATTGATTTTCATGCTTGCATAGGGAATCAAAACCTTAACACCAATATTCTTACTAAAGCATAATTACTCATCAACATGACTCGCATATCACTACCATCATATCTCAAAACTATTACAAAGAATCAAGTTTAGTTTGTCCAATGATCTTCATGAAAGTTTGTATTATATCCCTCTTGAATATCTATCACTTTGGGACTAATTTCATATATTGCAATTGCTTTTGAATAGCTCAACCAAATTTAAGTCAAGAACATGAGCATAAAATTTTTCGTCTCTCAAAATAATATAAGTGAAGCATGAGAGAATTTCTTCAAAAATTTACTAACTCTCAAATAAATCTAAATGAAGCATGAGAGCATTTCTCCAAAAATATTAAAGCACACTGCGCTCAAAAAGATATAAGTGAAGCACTAGAGCAATTCCATAGCTCAAAAAATTGAAGTGGCGCATAAAGAGCAATTCTAATAAATCATAGCATAATTTCGGATCTCTCAAATAGGTGTGTCAAGCAAGGATACTTGTGACAATAAAAATAAAAACAAGAAAAGACTCATATAATACAAGACGCTCCAAGCAAAACTCATGATATGTGACGAATAAAAATATAGCTCCAAGTAAAATACCGATGGTTGTTACAAGAAAGTGGGGATGCCTTCCGGGGGATCCCCAACCTTAGTTGCTTGATTCTCCTTGAACATTATGTCGGGGTGCCATGGCACATCCCCAAGCTTAGGATCTTTTCACTCCTTATTCCTTCATCCATCGTGATCTCACCCAAAACTTGAAAACTTCAATCACACAAAACTTAACAAAACCTTCGTGAGATCCGTTAGTATAATAAAGCAAATAACTACTCTAAGTACTGTTACAAACCCATTCATAGTTTATTAGATTCATCAAAATAAGCACACAATGCAAAGAAAACAGAATATGTCAAAAACTGAACAGAACGTTGTAATATGGACTTTGTCCATACTTCTGTAACTCAAAAAATTCTGAAAAATTAGGACCATGTAGGAAATTTGTATATCAATATTGTGTAAAAAGTTCAAAATTTTATCATGCTCCAGCAAAGCACATCAATTCTGCTACTGGACACAAAAGTTTCTGTTTTCCAACAAGATCAAATCAACTATCACCCAACATGATCCCAAAGGCTTTACTTGGCACAAACACTAACTAAAACATAAAAACACAATCATAACGGTAGCATAATTGCGCAAACACTCAAGAACAGAAAGAAAAAGGCAAAAATAAATTTATTCATTGGGTTGCCTCCCAACAACCGCTATCATTTTATGCCCCTAGCTAGGCATAATGCATAGATTCAAGTGTTGTCTTCTTTGGTTTTTGATCCATAGGATGCCCTCATGATTGATTCATATGATGGCTTAATTCTTGTTCTAGGGAAGTGTTCCATACCCTTTCTTAGTGGAAATTGAAATTCAATATTCCCTTCTTTCATATCAATCATGTCTCCTATAGTGCGCAAAAATGGTCTACCAAGTATAATTGGACAAGACGGCTTGTAATCACTATCAAGAACAATAAAATCTACGGGCACATAGTTCCTATTTTCAAGAATAAGAACATCATTAATTCTTCCCAAAGGTTTTTTTAATAGTGGAGTCCGCCAAGTGCAAATTAAGAGAACATTCTTCAATATCGGTAAGACCAAGCACATCACATAAAGATTTCAGAATTGTGGAAACACTAGCACCCAAATCACATAAAGAAAATCACTAATAATTTTTAATCTTGACTATGATGGTAGGTTCCCATTCATCATGTAATTTTCTAGGAGCTGAAATATCTAATTCCAACTTTTCTTCTAAATCTTTCATCATAGCATCTACAATATGTTTAGTAAAAGCTTTATTTTGTTCATAGGCATGAGGTGAATTTATCATGGATTGTGACAAAGAAATACATTCAATCAAAGAGCAATTATCATAATTAAAGTCTTTTTAATCCAAGAGAGTGGGCACATCACTAGTTAAAGTTTTGACCTCTCCAAACCCACTTTTATCAATTTTCTCATCAAGATTTTCACCCTCCGAATTATCGGGACGCCCTCTAGCTAAAGTTGACTCTTCTTCAGTCCATTTATCATCAATTTTAATTTTACTAAACAAGGAATTAAACGAAGAAACACGAATCATTTTACATCATTTTTATGAAAGCAATCATTAGAAAACGCTCTTTCTAAAAATTCTCTTTTAGCTCTAAGCATAGCGATTCTTTTATTACTTTCATCCATAGAAACATATAAAGCTTTAATTGACTCATTAATATAAACCTTGGGTGGAAATTTTTTAATCTTGATATTTTCTACATCATGAGAAATTCTATCAATACTCCTAGACATATCATCAATCTTATTGAACTTTTCTTCTATCGTAGTATTTGTTGGTGTACAAAAGTAGGGGTCCTTTTTTTGTAACCCTTTACTTGTGCGCGGGCAGTCGCAGCCCCATGCCCCTGGCCATGCTTGGCGGGGCAGAGGAAGCAAAGACACAAGATGACCAGACCAACGCCAAGCCAGAAACACAAAGAGCAGAAGGGAGAGGTGGACTCCCCCGGCAAGGCCCTTGCCGGGGCGGCCTCCACAACCCCGGCAAGAACCTTGCCCGGGCAACTTGCCGAACGCCAGCAGGGCTGCCACCCTTGAGCCTAAGAGTTCCGACGCCATCACCCACATTGGAACCAAGGCTCAAGAGGCGCCTCCATGGTGGGATGCGGATCTTTGTGAAGACCAAGAACATACAAGACTAGATGAGAATCAGAAGACGAAGATCCTCGACAAGATCCTTGCCGAAGATACCCACGAGACCCCCCCGGCAAGACCCTTGCCGGGGACGCCCATGACGCTGCGGCAAGACCCTTGCCGGGCCCCTGCAAGACTCTTGCCGAAGACATCCGCGGGGCCACAGCCAGGCCCCCACCCACCAAGACTCCACCGCCGTTCCCACACGGCTGCCAGCCCACCAACTAGGCGAGCACCTGCGTGGCAACGTGGGGCCTCCAGGCCAACTCAGCAAGCACCTGCGTGGTGGCATGCAGATCTTCATGAAGACTCTGCCACCGCACCAACTCAGCAGCTAGCCAGCCAGCATGGCACTACACGCCTCATCAACTCGGACACGCATCGAAGCCAGGCAAAGCGGCGACAGCTGGGACGAGCTTCCTTGCCATCCCCGATAAAGCAAGAAGGGCACGTCGGCAGTGCATTAAATGCGTTTGTCCTATGGTGCCAGGATATAGACTCGACTACTGTACAAACTTTCCACCTCCTGTGTGCCACTGTGGCAGCCCCTTTATCTATAAAAGGAGGCCCGCGGCGTACTGGGAGAGGATTCGGACTTTTGGACCCTTCACACTGTGTAGCTAGTCAAGAACACCAGATAAACATAAACCAGCAAGAGTAGGGTATTACGCATCACTTGCGGCCCGAACCTGGATAACCCCCTGCGTCGGTTTCTAATCCTGCTCTTTCCACAGTCCCGCGCCCGCCACCGTAGAAAAAGGGATTCTCGTGATCCCGTAGGTGTCGTTTCCCCCTACATCTTTGGCGCGCCAGGTAGGGGGCGCAAGCCTGTGAGAATCTGGTTTTGGTGCCGACGCGTCGACTCTTTCATGGGGATGGCTCGAAGGGAGAGGGCGAAGTCGATTAGCCGCCCTCTGGTGCCGTCCGCAGCTTCGACAGCCATCCGCATGGCCCCGAAAAGCTAAGTCATGCAAAATTTTGGCTAATTTCATTTATATAAGTCTATCTTCCTCGAAAGATCTCTTTCCTTGTACGGGAAACCTGCACGCAATGGGACCCTTCCGCTATTGGCAACACCCTTGTCTCTGTCTCGAGTCCGCTCGACATTTCATGCGGCCGCGCTGAGAACGGAAAGGTGGCCTACCTGCTACTAGTAGCGCTCTTGTCTTGTTCCTAGTCCGCTCGACAGTTCAAGCGACCGTGCTGGGAGCGGCAAGGTGGCTTGCCCGGCAGGAAGCGCCCCCCAGCAGGCTGCTAAGGATCCGTCCTCACAGCACCCCGGCATGGGTTTACACGCTGGCAGCCTTATCCAACCGAGCGTAGGGTGCGAGCATACAAATAAAGATCTAACAGGAAGACAACATGCTCGACATTAAAGTACTGCAAAGTTATATTACATCAAGAAATCGTTGCGGTTCTAATTTAAGATAAAATTGTCTTGGTCTTGAACTCGCAGCGGCGACGAGAAACGGGGTGCCTAGTCCCAGCGCTAGCCCTCCACCCTCTCAACTCCATCGACGCAGTCGATGATGGGCTTGATACGCTCCTTGAGCACCGCGAGGTCCGCCTCCTCGGGCAAGCTTTCCAACGCGTTGGCAAAGTTGACGGCGGGGTTCCAGAACGCCACCTTGGTGAGAACTTTAGTCAGGGCACCCCGGCAGAGCCTCCGGGCCTTGTTGGCCAGATAAGCTGCCCGGTTGGAGGGGAGCTGCTCCAGGGCTCCAAGAACGCCCTCGAAGAACAGGGTCAGTTTGGCATTGGGACTCACGTTCGGTTTCGGGGAGTACCTGACATTCGGCATCCCCATGGCGGCCAGCTTCGTGGTGATCCTGCCGGCGACGTCAGCGAGGCGGCTGACCCAGCGGTTTATGCCCTCCACGTACTCCTTGTGTTCGGTGGTATCATTCCTCTGCAACTGCCTCTCCTCCTCCAGGTCCTTGGTCAGGGTCTCTTCCCGGGCCCTGACCTCCGAAAGCGTCCCCTCAAGCCCTCCAGCTTCAGCTTCAGGTCATTGATGGAGTCGTTGGCCTTGGAGAGTAGCTCGACCTTGCCGAGGACTGTGGCATGCGCCTCCGCCAAAGCGCTGTTGACCGTGTCCTTCTCCTCCGTCAGCTCCAGGACCTATTTCTTCAACCCATCCCACTCCACCTCCAGCTCCTTCGCCTTGCTGGCATGGACCAGGGCTTGAGCATTGAGTGTCTCCTTGTGCCTCTGCTCCAGCTCCTGGGTCCGCTGCGCGATGAGCTTCTCGACCTCCTCATCCTTGCCGCGGAGTGTGGTGGCGAGCGCCTCCTCACGAGCGGCAAGGTCCTCCTCCTGGGAGTTCAGCTCGGCCTGGTGCTGGTGCCGAGCGGCCTCATCCTTGGCGGCCTGCCTTCACCGCCTCCTCGGCCTTCTCGATGTCAGCCTATTTCAGGACGAGCTCCTGTTTGCGCTCAGCCAGCAAATCCTGGGCAACCTTCAGTTCATCATGGGCCTGGCGGAACCAGGCCTGCGTCTCGGCGATGCGCTCCTCGAGATCCACCTCCGCCTTGTCCACCGCCGCCATCCTGGATTTTGCCTTGTCCAGGCGGGCACGGTGAAGCGCCTGGAGCTTCTGGAAGTTGGCGCTCATGGCCCGAAGCAGCTGCTCCTCTTGGGAACCGCCGCCACCGGCGCTTGGTTCGTCACAACCTCAAGCCCGGCGGCGGCGAGCGCCTCATCGTCGAACACCTCTCCCTCTGTTGGCGCCCTGGTGCTCGCCATTCCTGGGAGGTGGACGAACAGGTCGTCGCTCACCTTCAAGTACTTGCCCAAGCCAGAGGCAGCAGCGGAGGAAGGTTGGTCGTCAAGAACCCCCTCCTCGGCAGCGGCCTTGCCGGCCTCTCCGGCAGGCCCCTTGCCGGCCTCCCCGGCAGGCCCCTTGGCGGCATCCCCGGTAGGCCCCTTGGTGGCATCCTCAGCGGCAGTCTTGGTGGCCTCCTCGGCGGCGATCTTGTCGGCCTCAGCCTCGGCGTCCTTGGCAACCTCCTCGATGACGGTGTCAATGTCCTCCCGGTCCGCCGAGGAAGGGTCTGGATACCAAGAAGGGGAATAAGACAGGAGAAAGGTCAAGGTTCAAAAAGGAGAAGAAAGAATAGGGACAGAAAGCAAATAACTTACCACACCGGGCTGGGAAGGAGTGGTGCCCTCCCCGCCAGCATTCGTTGCCGGGGCAGAACCCCCGGCACCCAAGTTCGCCTCCTCCTCCTCCATGTGTGTGGGCTCAGTGGTGGACGCCCTTGCCGGGGACGCCCCTTGGGGCGGCGTAGTCGAAGGGGGCGGCGTGTTGGGAGTAGCCCTCGGCGGCTCCTCCTGCTGCCGTTCTCCTCCTGCAAACCCAGCAAGGTCAGCGTCAAGAATTCACACCCCAATGCTCATCGGTGAAGGAGTGAGTGGTGGACTCACGCTGGGGGCTGAAGCGGGGGCTGCATTGGGGGCTGTTGTCCGGGCTGCTCTCCACCAGCAACGGCGTACGCGAAGTACCCGCCGGGGGCTAGTCGCCCGTCGAGGCCTTGGCCCTCTTCGCCACCCTCTGGGCCAGCATCTCCACGTCCCTGTGAAGATAGCATCAAATCAAAGAAGGATAACACAAGAGTAAAGTCAGGAGATGATGTGGGGGAGAAATAGTTACTCTTCCTCCACTAGCTTCCTCTTCCTCGCCGGGCTAAAAGATCCGAGGTCAAACTCGGCCTCCAAGGTGCTGTCTGAAGGGGAAGGAGATGGGGTCCGGTATCGCTTGGAAGAGGAGGAAGCAGTCGCCGTCCTCTTCGCCACCGCGGCCTTCGCCGCCTTCTTCGCTGCTGCGACCTTCATCGCCCTCGTCTCGCGCATGAGCTGCTCCTGGGGCGGCTTCTGCTGCGTGACCTGCCGGGCCAGACCGGCTCACCAGAGCTGGCCCACCGCAGGACGCGCTGCCTCCCCGCGACTGGCGGGGTCGTTCACCTCGACCTCCTCTTAGGACGACTCGTCGCCTGCGTCTTCAATAAGGGGGGCCTTGGCGTTGGCGCCGCTGGCCTCCCTGGCAGACTCCGCCCGCTGGGCGAGCTCCGTCTCCTCCGCGGCGGCGTCGGCCTCGTCCTCCACGGCGCCAACGCTGCCGGCCTCCCTGGCAAGCGCCGCCTCCGCCGCCCTGGCGGCGATGTAGTCCAGCTCCGCCTTGGTGGTGTCCTGGATGAGCAGCGGCTCATCACAGACATAGCCCTCCGACAAGGTGTCAAAGAACTCCTGCACCTTCTCCACTGGCGGCTCGGCCCAGGCCGGGTCAAGGCCATGCGCATTGAAGTATGGCATCATGGCGATGATGGCGGACTGGCGAGAGCTGTTTCTGAGCGGGACCACTCCCGCCGGCAACCCAAACAGGGGCCCCTTGACGGCCTTGCCGGCCTTCGTGGCCCTGCCTGTCCTCTCAGCCCTGCCGTCGCTGTCCACGTCAAGCTGAAAGAGCCTTTCACAGAAATGGGCATGCCCCATCACCGTGAAGTTATGCTTCAGGCCAGGGCGGAGCCTCATGATGTCGGCCTCATTTCTGAAGTCCCGGGCCGGCGTCCCCTTGTTGTGTAGCGGGGCGATTCGGCGACGGATGAAGTCGGCCCCGATCATCTCGAGGGTGAGCCCGGCCATGGTAAGGCGATGGATCCTGGTGGTTGCAACCGTGAGCTTCTTGTCGTTGGTGTCGAGGTCACTCCAGTCCCCGCGGCGGGTTGGCGGGCTCTGACGAACCCGACAGAACTCCTGCGGGTCCTTCTCCTCGATCCAGCACCACCGGCCCCGCCACTCCTCCCACCTCTCCTTCTGGGCACCCTCCGGGTACGTGCCTTTCTCCTGGGTCCTCGGGATCCAGGTGATGCTCCCAGAGATGGCGCCCCCTGGTTGGAGGCGAGGGTAGAAGTAGTGGCGGAAGAGCGCCGTGCTAGGGAGCACCCCGACAAAGCCCTCGCAGAGGTGGGCAAAGAGAGCCATGCACGCCACGGCATTCGGCGTGAGATCCAAAATATGGAAGCCGTAGGTGTGCATGACATCATTGAAGAAGTCAGAGAAAGGGGGGGCAGAGCCCGCAAGAGAAGAAATTGACGAAGAAGGGGTACTAATTTGGGCCGTCCTTGGCAAAATCGGCGGGGACGATGCGCGTGGTAGGGTGCCCCGTCGTCTTCCTCCCCCATTGAGGCAAGAAGAAGTTCTTGAGGTGGACCGCGTCGACCGTCGACGGGAAGTAGGCTGATACGTCCATTTTGCATCATGCTTTTATATCAATATTTATTGCATTATGGGCTGTTATTACACATTATGTCACAATACTTATGCCTATTCTCTCTTATTTTACAAGGTTTGCATAAAGAGGGAGAATGCCGACAGCTGGAATTCTGGGCTGGAAAAGGAGCAAATATTAGAGACCTATTCTGCACAACTCCAAAAGTCCTGAAACTCCACAGAAGTTGTTTTTGGAAATGACAAAAAATACCGAGCAAAGAAAATACCAGAGGGGACCCACACCCTGGCCACGAGGGTGGGGGGCGCGCCCTACCCCCTAGGCGCGCCCCCTGCCTTGTGGGTCCCCTGGTGGCCCTCCAGTGCCCATCTTCTGCTATATGAAGTCTTTCATCCGAGAAAAATATCATAAGCAAGCTTTTGGGACGAGACTCCGCCGCCACGAGGCGGAACCTTGGCGGAACCAATCTAGGGCTCCGGCGGAGCTGTTCTGCCGGGGACACTTCCCTCCGGGAGTGGGAAATCATCGCCATCGTCATCACCAACGACCCTCTCATCGGGAGGGGGTCAATCTCCATCAACATCTTCACCAGCACCATCTCCTCTCAAACCCTAGTTCATCTCTTGTATCCAATTCTTGTCTCTAAGTCTAGGATTGGTACTTGTAGGTTGCTAGTAGTGTTGATTACTCCTTGTAGTTGATGCTAGTTGGTTTATTTGGTGGAAGATCATATGTTCAGATCCTATATGCATATTAATACCCCTCTGATTATGAACATGAATATGCTTTGTGAGTAGTTACGTTTGTTCCTGAGGACATGGGAGAAGTCTTGCTACTAGTAGTCATGTGAATTTGGTATTCGTTCGATATTTTCATGAGATGTATGTTGTCTCTCCTCTAGTGGTGTTATGTGAATGTCGACTACATGACACTTCTCCATTATTTGGTCCTAGAGGAAGGCATTGGGAAGTAATAAGTAGATGATGCGTTGCTAGAGTGACAGAAGCTTAAACCCTAGTTTATGCGTTGCTTTGTAAGGGGCTGATTTGGATCCATATTTTTCATGCTATGGTTAGGTTTACCTTAATACTTCTTTTGTAGTTGCGGATGCTTGCAATAGGGGTTAATCATAAGTGGGATGCTTGTCCAAGTAAGGACAGCACCCAAGCACCGGTCCACCCACATACCAAATTATCAAAGTACCGAACGCGAATCATACGAACGTGATGAAAACTAGCTTGACGATAATTCCCATCTGTCCTCGGGAGCGCTTTTCTCTATATAAGAGTTTGTCCAGGCTTGTCCTTTGCTACAAAAAGGATTGGGCCACCTTGCTGCACTTTATTTACTTTTGTTACTTGTTGCTTGTTACAAATTATCTTATCACAAAACTATCTGTTACCGATAATTTCAGTGCTTGCAGAGAATACCTTGCTGAAAACCGCTTATCATTTCCTTCTGCTCCTCATTGGGTTCGACACTCTTTACTTATCGAAAGGAATACGATAGACCCCCTATACTTGTGGGTCATCAATACTCTTTTCTGGCGCCGTTGCCGGGGTGTGAAGCGCCTTTGGTAGTTGGAATTTGGTAAGGAAAAATTTATATAGTGTGCTGAAATTTACTGTCACTCGTTACTATGGAAAGTAATCCTCTGAGGGGCTTGTTCGGGGTATGTTCACCCCGACAAGTAGAGCAAAGATTTGCTCCCCAACCTACTGAACCTACTGAAAATGAAAATGTCTACTTTGAAATTCCTTCGGGTATGATAGAAAAACTGCTAGCTAATCCTTTTGCAGGAGATGGAACATTACATTCTGATGAGCACCTAATCTATGTGAATGAAGTTTGTGGATTATTTAAGCTTGCAGGTATGCCCGATGATGTTATCAAGAAGAAGGTCTTCCCTTTATATTTGAAGGGAGATGCATTGACATGGTATAGGCTATGTGATGATATGGGATCATGGGACTATAAGCGATTGAAATTGGAATTTCATCAGAAGTTTTATCCTATGCATCTTGTTCATCGTGATCGTAATTATATATATAATTTTTGGCCTCGCGAAGGAGAAAGCATCGCTCAAGCTTGGGGGAGGCTTAAGTCAATGTTATATTCAAGCCCCAATCATGAGCTTTCAAGAGAAATGATTATTCAAAAATTTTATGATCGGCTTTCTGACAACAATCGCACCATGCTCGATACTTCTTGTACTGGTTCTTTTATGATGAAGACTATTGAATTCGAATGGGATTTATTGGAAAGAATTAAACGCAACTCTGAAGATTGGGACCTCAACGAAGGTAAGGAGTCAGGTATAACACTTAAGTTTGATTGACCGATGTTTTCCGTAAATTCAGCACTAAATATGGACTTGACTCTGAGATAGTAGCTTCTTTTTGTGAATCTTTTGCTGCTCACATTGATCTCCCTAAGGAGAAGTGGTTTAAATGTCATCCTCCCATAGAAGTAAATCTAGTTGAACCTATTAAAGTTGAAGAAAAGACTATCACTTATAATGATCCTATTTTTCCTACTGCTTATGTTGAGAAACCACCTTTCCCTGTTAGAATAAAGGATCATGCTAAAGCTTCAACTGTGGTTCGTAAGAGCAATATTAGAACCTATACACCTCCTGAGCAAGTTAAAGTTGAACCTAATATTGCTATTGTTAAAGATCTCTTGGCTGATAATATTGATGGGCATGTTATTTATTTCTGTAATGAGACTGCTAGAATTGCTAATCCTTGTGCTAAAGATAAACATAGACCTCTGGTAGGCATGCCTGTTATTTCTGTTAAAATAGGAGATCATTGTTATCATGGGTTGTGTGATATGGGTGCTAGTGCTAGTGCAATACCTATTGACTTATACAAAGAAATTATGCATGATATTGCACCTGGTGAGTTAGAAGAAATTGATGTTACAATTAAACTTGCCAATAGAGATACTATTTCACCAATTGGGATTGTTAGAGATGTTGAAGTCTTGTGTGCAAAAACTAAATATCCTGCTGATTTTCTTGTTCCTGGTTCCCCACAAGATAGCTTTTGTCCTACTATATTTGGTAGACCCTTATTAAACACTGTTAATGCTAAGATAAACTGCAAAAAGGATGTTGTTACTGTTGGTTTGGATGATATGTCTCATGAGTTCAACTTTTCTAAATTTCGTAGACAACATTGTGAAGAGGAATTGCCTAGTAAAGATGAAATTATTGGTCTTGCTTCTATTGTCGTACCTCCTAGTGATCCTTTAGAACAATATCTACTAGACCATGAAAATGATATGTTTATGAATGAAAGAAGGGAAATAGATGAAGTATTCTTTAAACAGGGACCCATTCCGAAACACAACTTGCCTGTGGAAATCCTAGGGGATCCTCCTCCACCCAAGGGTGATCCCGTGTTTGAGCTTAAACCATTGCGTGATACTCTTAAATATGCTTATCTTGATGAAAAGAAGGTATATCCTGTTATTATTAGTGCTAACCTTTCAGAGAAGGAGGAAGAAAAATTATTGAAAACTCCGAAGAAGCACCGTGCTGCTATTGGATATACTCTTGATGATCTTAAGGGCATTAGTCCCACTCTATGTCAACACAAAATAAATTTGGAGAAAGATGCCAAACTAGTTATTGATCACCAACGACGGCTGAATCTGAAGATGAAAGAAGTGGTAAGAAAGGAAATACTAAAGCACCTCGAGGCAGGTATAATCTATCCCGTTGCTGATAGTCAGTGGGTAAGTCCTGTCCATTGTGTCCCTAAGAAGGGAGGTATTACTGTCGTTCCTAATGATAAAGATGAATTGATTCTGCAAAGAATTATTACAGGTTATAGGATGGTAATTGATTTCCGCAAATTAAATAAAGCTACTAAAAAAGATCATTACCCCTTACCTTTTATTGATCAAATGCTAGAAAGATTATCCAAACATACACATTTTTGCTTTCTAGATGGTTATTCTGGTTTCTCTCAAATACCTGTGTCAGCTCATGATCAAGCAAAGACTACTTTTACTTACCCTTTCGGTACTTTTGCTTATAGACGTATGCATTTTGGTTTATGTAATGCACCTGCTACCTTTCAAATATGCATGATGGCTATATTCTCTGACTTTTGTGAAAAGATTTGTGAGGTTTTCATGGACGATTTCTCCGTTTATGGATCCTCTTTTGATGATTGCTTGAGCAACCTTGATCGAGTTTTGCAGAGATGTGAAGAAA
The DNA here is from genome assembly GCF_018294505.1 of Triticum aestivum. NCBI lineage: Eukaryota > Viridiplantae > Streptophyta > Magnoliopsida > Poales > Poaceae > Triticum > Triticum aestivum. The sequence goes on along the minus strand of NC_057805.1, from coordinate 170,416,656 downwards.
CTTATCTTGTCTTGAATTGGGAGAAGTGCCACTTTATGGTTAATGAAGGTATTGTCTTGGGGCATAAATTTATGAAAGAGGTATTTAAGTTGATAAAGCTAAAGTTGATGCTATTGAAAAGATGCCATGTCCCAAGGACATCAAAGGTATAAAAAGTTTCCTTGGTCACGCTAGATTTTATAGGAGGTTCATTAAGGACTTCTCAAAAATTTCTCGGCCTCTGACTAATATATTACAAAAAGATATACCATTTGTCTTTGATGATAATTGTGTAGAAGCATTTGAATACTTAAGAAAGCATTGATCTCTGCACCTATTGTTCAGCCACCTGATTGGAATTTACCTTTTGAAATTATGTGTGATGCTAGTGATTATGCTGTAGGTGCTGTTCTAGGGAAAAGAGTTGATAAGAAATTAAATGTTATTCAATATGCTAGTAAAACTCTAGACAATGACCAGAGAAATTATGCTACTACTGAAAAAGAATTCTTAGCAGTTGTATTTGCTTGTGATAAGTTTAGACCTTATATTGTTGATTCTAAAATAACTGTTCACACTGATCATGCTGCTATTAAATATCCTATGGAAAAGAAAGATGCTAAACCTAGACTTATTAGATGGGTTCTCTTGCTACAAGATTTTTTTTGCATTTGATAGAAAGGGAGCTGAGAACCCCGTTGCAGACAACTTGTCTAGGTTAGAAAATGTTCTTGATGACCCACTACCTATTGATGATAGCTTTCCTGATGAACAATTAAATGTCATAAATGGTTCTCGTACTGCTCCATGGTATGCTGATTATGCTAATTACATTGTTGCTAAATTTATACCACCTAGTTTCACATACCAGCAAAAGAAAAAGTTTTCTATGATTTAAGACATTATTTCTAGGATGACCCACATCTTTATAAAGAAGGAGTAGATGGTGTCATTAGACGTTGTGTAGCTGATCATGAGCATGAACAGATCCTACGCAAGTGTCACTCCGAAGCTTATGGAGAACACCACGCTGGAGACAGAACTACACATAAGGTATTGCAATCCGGTTTTTATTGGCCTACTCTCTTTAAGGATGCCCATAAGTTTGTCTTATCTTGTGATGAATGTCAAAGAATTAGTAATATTAGTAGACGTCAAGAAATGCCTATGGATTATTCACTTGTTATTGAGCCATTTGATGTCTGGGGCTTTGATTATATGGGACCGTTTCCTGCCTCTAATGGATATACACATATTTTAGTTGCTGTTGATTACGTTACTACATGGGTAGAAGCTATTCCAACTAGTAGTGCTGATCATAACACTTCTATTAAGATGCTTAAAGAAGTTATTTTTCCGTGGTTTGGAGTCCCTAGATATTTAATGACTGATGGTGGTTCACATTTTATTCATGGTGCTTTCCGTAAAATGCTTGCTAAATATGATGTTAATCATAGAATTGCATCTCCTTATCATCCACAGTCTAGTGGTCAAGTAGAATTGAGTAATAGAGAGCTCAAATTAATTTTCCAAAAGACTGTTAATAGATCTAGAAAGAATTGGTCCAAGAAACTTGATGATGCATTATGGGCCTATAGAACTGCATATAAAAATCCTATGGGTATGTCTCCTTATAAAATGGTTTATGGAAAAGCATGTCACTTACCTCTTGAACTAGAACATAAGGCATATTGGGCTATTAAAGAGCTCAACTATGATTTCAAACTTGCCGGTGAGAAGAGGTTATTTGACATCAGCTCACTTGATGAATGGAGAACCCAAGCCTATGAGAATGCCAAATTGTTTAAAGAAAAGGTTAAAAGATGGCATGACAAAAGAATACAAAAGCGTGAGTTTAATGTAGGTGATTATGTATTGCTATACAACTCTCGTTTAAGATTTTTTGTAGGAAAACTTCTCTCTAAATGGGAAGGTCCTTACGTTATCGAGGAGGTCTATCGTTCCGGTGCCATAAAAATCAACAACTTCGAAGGCACAAATCCGAAGGTGGTGAACGGTCAAAGAATCAAACATGATATCTCAGGTAATCCTATAAATGTTGAAACTAATGTTATCGAAACCGTAACACCAGAGGAATACACAAGGGACACTTTCCAGAATGTTTCAGACTCCGAAAAGGAATAGGTATGTGGTACAGTAAGTAAACCGACTCCAAAATAGTTCTAATGGCAATTTTTCTTCGTTTTGGAATATTTAGAAAAATAGAAAAATAAGAAGCAGTCCGGGAAGGACACGAGGCCTTCACGAGGGTGGAGGGCGCCCCCCCCCTACCTCGTGGGCACCTCGTGCGCTCTCCGAACTCCGTTTTCTTGCACGATACGTATTTTGGTCGGTAAAAATTCATTATATAATCTCCCAAAGGTTTTGACTCCTGTATCACGCAATTGTCTTCTATTCTTGTTTCAAGTTGTTTTTCTGGCAGATCTAGATCATCATGACGTCTCCAGGTGCCCCCAAGGACAAGTTCTTTGAGAAGGTCATCAACCCCTACCTCACGGAGGTGCTGCAACACCCTCAAACCATTGAGATGCATGAGGGAGTGCTGCACATCCGCGACGTTGTGGGACCAAGGAGGACCGGAAGCGTGGAGACAAGGCTCGAGGCAATGGAGCAACAAGTTTTCAAGTGCCAGGAGATGGTGGAGCTTGGACTTGACTCCAATCACATAATGATCATGGAGTTTACCAACAACTACAAGCTGGATGCCAAGGACATTAGGGAGGCCATCTTCAAGCTCCACTAGAAAATCGAGCACCTCCAAGCCCAAATCTATGACCTGCAAAACCAAAACTGTGAGTATGAATATAGATTCAAGAGGATGAGTTTGGCTCCACATTTAAGGATCCCGGAGACTCGATCATCCTTCTATGACGGTGAGCCTATGCCTTGGAAGATGGACGACAAGCCTACATCATCAACAACCCCTTCACCAGCAAAGGAGACATAATCACATGGGTATGGGCACTCCCCTTGGCAACTGCCAATCTTGGGGGAGGTGCCCCGGTATCATATCACCATCACATCTCTATCTTTACCGTTTTTCTTAGTTCGACCCTTTTAGCAATATCTTGATCTAGTAGAATAAAAGTTTTAGTATGATCTAGTTTTGAGTTTTGCTTTATGATCCCTCTATGTAATCGAGTCCGTGAGCTATATAATAAAGATTAGTGTTGAGTCATGGGCTTGATTATTTTGCTATGATCTTGAGGGAATAAAAGAAAAGAGAAAAGAATAAAAAGAAATAAAGAGATCATATTGATCTTATGGGGAGTAATGACTTCACATATAAAGAGTATGATGATTAAAAGTTGTTGAGAGTTGACAAACATAGTTTTGGTCATCGTTGCAATTAATAGGAAGTAATAAAGAAAGAGAGGTTTCACATATAGATATACTATCTTGGACATCTTTTATGATTGTGAGCACTCATTAAAATATGACATGCTAAAGAGTTGATGTTGGACAAGGAAGACAACGTAATGGGTTATGTTTTCTTATGTCTCAGATAAAGTATATTGTCATGGATCATCCAACATGTTGAGCTTTCCTTCCCCCCTCATGCTAGCCAAATTCTTTGCACCAAGTAGAGATACTAGTTGTGCTTCCAAATACCCTTAATCCTAGTTTTGCCATGAGAGTCCACCATATATATCTATGGATTGAGTAAGATCCTTCAAGTAAGTTGTCATCGGTGCAAGAAATAAAAATTACTCTCTAAATATGTATGATTGATTAGTGTGGAGGAAATAAGCTTTATACGATCTTGTGATGTGGAAGAAATAAAAGCGACGGACTGCATAATAAAGGTCCATATCACAAGTGGCAATATAAAGTGACGTTCTTTCGTATTAAGATTTTGTGCATCCAACTCTGAAAGCGCATGGCAACCTCTGCTTCCCTCTGCGAAGGGCCTATCTTTTACTTTTATCTTCTACCTTATGCAAGAGTCATGGTGATCTTCACCTTTCTTTTTTACATTTTATCCTTTGGCAAGCATAGTGTGTTGGAAAGATCCTGATATATATATATATATATATATATATATATATATATATCTAATTGGATGTAAGTTAGCATGAAACTATTATTGTTGACATTACCCTTGAGGTAAAAGGTTGGGAGGCGAAACTATAAGCCCCTATCTTTCTTTGTGTCCGATTAAAATTCCATAACCACAAGTATTGCGTGAGTGTTAGCAATTGTGAAAGACTAAATGATAGTTGAGTATGTGGGCTTGCTAAAAAGCTCTGACATAGACTCTTTCTGATGTTATGATAAATTGCAATTGCTTCAATGACTGAGATTATAGTTTGTTGATTCTCAATAAAGTTTCTGATTCATACTTGACTTTGTGAATAGATTATTACTTGAGCATAAGAAATCATATGACAAAATCCATATATATTGCTGTTTTAATAATGATCATGATGCCCTCATGTCCGTATTTTATTTTATCGACACCTCTACATCTAACCATGTGGACATATTTATCGTTATCGGCTTCCGCTTGAGGACAAGCGAGGTCTAAGCTTGGGGGAGTTGATACGTCCATTTTGCATCATGCTTTTATATCAATATTTATTGCATTATGGGCTGTTATTACACATTATGTCACAATACTTATGCCTATTCTCTCTTATTTTACAAGGTTTGCATAAAGAGGGAGAATGCCGGCAGCTGGAATTCTAGGCGGGAAAAGGAGCAAATATTAGAGACCTATTCTGCACAACTCCAAAAGTCCTGAAACTCCATGGAAGTTGTTTTTGGACATAATAAAAAATACTGAGCAAAGAAAATACCAGAGGGGACCCACACCCTGGCCACGAGGGTGGGGGGCGCGCCTTACCCCACTGGGCGCGCCCCCTGCCTCGTGGGTCCCCTGGTGGCCCTTCGGTGCCCATCTTTTGCTATATGAAGTCTTTCGTCCGAGAAAAAAATCATAAGCAAGCTTTCGGGACAAGACTCCGCCGCCACGAGGCGGAACCTTGGCGGAACCAATCTAGGGCTCCGGCGGAGCTGTTCTGCCGGGGACACTTCCCTCCGGGAGGGGGAAATCATTGCCAACGTCATCACCAACGACCCTCTCATCGGGAGGGGGTCAATCTCCATCAACATCTTCACCAGCACCATCTCCTCTCAAACCGTAGTTCATCTCTTGTATCCAATTCTTGTCTCTATGTCTGGGATTGGTACTTGTAGGTTGCTAGTAGTGTTGATTACTCCTTGTAGTTGATGCTAGTTGGTTTATTTGGTGGAAGATCATATGCTCAGATCCTATATGCATATTAATACCCCTCTGATTATGAACATGAATATGCTTTGTGAGTAGTTACGTTTGTTCTTGAGGACATGGGAGAAATCTTACTTAGTAGTCATGTGAATTTCGTATTCGTTCGATATTTTGATGAGATGTATGTCGTCTCTCCTCTAGTGGTGTTATGTGAATGTTGACTACATCACACTTCACCATTATTTGGGCCTAGAGGAAGGCATTGGGAAGTAATAAGTAGATGATGGGTTGCTAGAGTGACAGAAGCTTAAACCCTAGTTTATGCGTTGCTTCGTAAGGGGCTGATTTGGATCCATATGTTTCATGCTATGGTTAGGTTTACCTTAATACTTCTTTTGTAGTTTCGGATGCTTGCAATAGGGGTTAATCATAAGTGGGATGCTTGTCCAAGTAAGGACAGCACCCAAGCACCGGTCCACCAACATATCAAATTATCAAAGTACCGAATGCGAATCATACGAACGTGACGAAAATTCCCATCTGTCCTCGGGAGCGCTTTTCTCTATATAAGAGTTTGTCCAGGCTTGTCCTTTGCTACAAAAAGGATTGGGCCACCTTGCTGCACTTTATTTACTTTTGTTACTTTTTGCTCGTTATAAATTATCTTATCACAAAACTATCTGTTACCGATAATTTCAGTGCTTGCAGAGAATACCTTGCTGAAAACCGCTTATCATTTCCTTCTGCTCCTCGTTGGGTTCGACACTCTTACTTATCGAAAGGACTATGATAGATCCCCTATACTTGTGGGTCATCATAGGCGAGCCGCGTCCGCCGCACCGCCGACTCGCTCTACGGGGCCTTCTTCTCCCTGGCATCCTTGGTCACTCCCTTGCCCCTGTTAGTTTTGGGCGCCATGGCCGCTGGGAGGGGGCGAAGGATCAAGAGCAATGGGGTCGCAGCGGCAGCAAGCAGAGGCAAGAATTTCTAATATTTCGCGTGAGGAAGAAGAGAGGAACGGTGGTTCCGAGATTGGAAGAGGCGCAGAGGATAAATGAGTAGCTCGGCTGCGGTTTTTTCCTTTTTATGGGGAAGGCGCGGGCCGCATCTTTACCATTTACCAAGATGTGACGCATGAGGGCAGCAACCGACCCACGCATGACCCCCACGTCACGCACGACCCCCACGTCGTGCATTGAATGCGGGTCATGTGGAAGTGCAACTGGCGAGGGAGTTATTGCGGTAAAAACTCCACCGCCCGCGCGCCCGCGCACCATTCTGGGCCTGGCCCAATAACGCCCCGCGCTTATATGCGGTCCAGGCCCGGGGGCTCCTGTCGGTGTACAAAAGTAGGGTTCCTTTTTTTATACCCCTTTACTTGTGCGCGGGCAGTCACAGCCCCTGGCCATGCTTGGTGGGGCAGAGGAAGCAAATGCACAAGATGACAAGACCAACGCCAAGCCAGAAACACAAAGAGCAGAAGGGCGAGGTGGACTCCCCCGGCAAGGCCCTTGCCGGGGCGCCTGGCAACTTGCCGAACGCCAGCAGGGCTGCCACCCTTGAGCCTGAGAGTTCCAACGCCCTCAACCACATTGGAACCAAAGCTTGGGAGGCGCCTCCGTGGTGGCATGCAGATCTTTGTGAAGACCAAGAACATGCAAGATTAGATGAGAATCAGAAGACGAAGATCCTCGGGAAGATCCTTGCCGAGGATACCCACGAGTCCCCCCGGCAAGACCCTTGCCGGGGGCACCCATGATGCCGCGGCAAGGCCCTTGCCGGGGCCCCAGCAAGGCCCTTGCCGAAGACATCTGCGTGGCCACCGCCAGGCCCACACCTGTCTAGACTCCACCGCCTTTCCCACACAGCTGCCAGCCCACCAACTAGGCGAGCACCTGCGTGGCGTCGTGCGGCCTCTAGGCCAACTCAGCAAGCACATGCGTGGTGGCATGCAGATCTTCGTGAAGACTCTGCCACCGCACCAACTCAGCAGCCAGCCAGCCAACATGGCGCTACACGCCTCATCAGCTCGGACGCGCGTCGAATCCAGGTAAGTCGGCGACAGCTGGGACGAGCTTCCTTGCCGTCCCCGATAAAGCAAGAAGGGCACATCGGCAGTGCATTAAATGCGTTTGTCCTACGGTGCCAGGAGATAGACTCGACTACTGTACAACTTTCCACCTCCTGTGTGCCACTGTGGCAGCCCCTTTTGACTATAAAAGGAGGCCCGCGGCGTATTGAGGAAGGATTCGGATCTTGTGGACCCTGCACGCTTTGTAGCTAGTCCAAGAACACCAGATAAACATAAACCAGCAGGAGTAGGGTATTACGCATCACTTGCGGCCCGAACCTTGATAATCCCCCTGCGTTGATCTCTCGATCCCGCCCTTTCCAGAGCCCCGCGCCCACCAACCGTAGCAAAAGGGATTCCTCACGATCCCGTAGGTATCGTTTCCCCTGACAGTATTGAAAGCTTTTTGAGCATTGATAAATTCTTTAATATTATTCTCAAGATAAGAGGGGTTCCTATTATTATTGTAAGAAGAATTACCATAGGAATTACCATAATTATTAGAGGAATTTACAGGAAAATGCCTAGGATTAAAATTACATTTATAAGCATTGTTATTAAAATTGTTTCGCGAGATAAAATTCACTTCTGCGGGATCACTATTTTTCTCAATAAAAGTAGACAAAGGCACATCATTAAGATCAATTGGAGCACTTTTATTAGAAACCAATTTCATAAGAGCGTCAAATTCTTCACTCAACGTACTAATTTCTTCAACCGAATTAACCTTTTTACTAGTAGGTGCTCTTTTATGCCACTGTGAATAATTTGCCATAATATTAATAGCAATTTAGTAGCTTCACCCAAAGTAATTTACATAAAAGTACCACCCATGGCAGAATCTAAAAGATTTTGAGAAACAAAATTCAATCCCGCATAAATTTTTTGTACGATGATCCAAAGATTTAAACCATGAGTAGTACAATTTCTTAGCATCAATTTCATTCTTTCCCAAGATTGTGCAACATGTTCATGCTCAAGTTGCTTAAAATTCATGGTCTGAGTCCTAAGGGAAATAATTTTCGCGGGTGGAAAATACTTAGTAATAAAAGCATCTTTGCACTTATCCCATGAATCGATACTATTGTGAGGCAAAGAAGAAAACCAAAATTTTGCACGATCTCTCAAAGAGAAAGGAAATAATTTCAACTTCACAGTATCATTGTCTGATTCGTCCATTTTGCATCATGCTTTTATATTGATATTTATTGCATTATGGGCTATTATTACACGTTATATCATAATACGTATGCCTTTTCTCTCTTATTTTATAAGGTTTACATGAAGAGGGAGGATGCCGGCAACTGGAATTCTGGACTGGAAAAGGACCAAATATTAGAGACGTATTCTGGACAACTCCAAAAGTCCTGAATCTTCACGGAGAATATTTTTGGAATATATAAAAAATATTAGGCGAAGAAAGCACCAGAGGGGGGCCACCTGCCATCCAGAAGGGTGGAGGGTGCGCCATTCGGTCTTGTGGGCCACCTGGCAGGCCCCCGATGTCACATCCTAGCTAGTTCATGCATTAGAGTGTTGCATCATGTCTACATTTCACAGAAACCTGAAATGGGGAATGCCAGAAACCCCCAGCACCCCCCCTGGAACAACTAGGGTTTACTAAAACTCTTTTCAATGAACCTGAAATGCCCTCCATAAATGTTCACCACCTTTGGTCCTTGCTAAAACCTCTGCCAAAAATGGTTTCATATTTTTGGAGGCCATCTTGGATTTTTGCACAAGTCATAAGTACTTGCATTTGGGCATTTTAAATGCTATAAATATTTTCAAATGCCCAAATAATTTTGAAAGTATTTTTAGGCTGTTGGGAATAATCTCAAAGGTGCCTCAGAATAGTTTCAGGGTTTTTCTAAATGAAATAGTATTTTTACTATTTCAAAACACAGTACAGAAATATATATATATAAGAGAAAGAAACAGAAGGCAGAGAACTCACCTGGCAGCCCACCTGGCGGCCTAGCACTGTGCTGGCCCGCGCCAGCGAGCTGCTTGCCCTCGCCAGAGCAGGCAGAGAGCTGACGCGGCGAGCGCGAGCTCGCCACCGCGCCAGCTGCTTGCCGCCCTCGCCGCGGATGAGCTGGACGACCTCCCTCGACGCGCCCCGAGCCCCTGGACATCGTCATTCTCCCCCATCGCCTCTCCCTCGCCTTTTCCCCACCATGGCCGACGCCGCCGCAGACACCTCACCGGAGTAACCGCGGCCACCGTCGACCTCGCGCCATCCCACTATGTCCTACAGCTCCGCCGTCACCCACTCCTTCGAGCAAGCCGAGCCCCGAGCGCTCGTTTGCCCCGAAGCTCCGCCACCGACCTCGCCTTCGCCGCTCCTCGTCGGAGATCCCCTCCGCCGTCGCCACTGCTACAGCTCGTCTCCGACCTCGCCGTCTGCTCCGTCGCAACCGCCGTGAGCATGGCTACCTTCCCATCCTCTCCTCTCTCTCCCTCGAGCTCTGTAGCCACCGCACGAAGCTCACCCGAACGCGCCGCCGCACGAGCTCGTCGCCGACGAGGCTCCGGCCATCCAACGGCCACACCACCATAGCCATTAGCTTCACCGCAACGCCAGGAACCCGTAGCGCCATCGCATGTCCCTCGCCGTGCTCTCTAGCTACGGTTTCAACCACGCCCGTACTCCGGCAGCCGCACGGCTCGTCGCCGGCATCGATTCCGGCGACCCCGAGCTCCACTACCACCACCAGTCGACGCGGTTCGCCCCCAGCTACACGTAGGTGCTCTCCGCCGTCCTTTTGGTCGCCGAAGGAGCAATCCCGCACACCACCGCCGCGTCTGGACGTCGCCGGCGGCTAAACGCCGGCGAGTCAGCGTGGTTTGACCACGGTTTGACCCCCCAGGGTCACTGACAAGTGGGGCCCGCCTGCTGATTTAACTAAGTCGGAGATTAAAACTAATCCTAATTAACTAAATATCTAACAGTGACACTGACACAGGGGACCCACACGTCAGGTTTGACCTGGACGACCCCGTTGACCTGCTGACATCACACTGACGTCAGGCTGACGCAATAAAGCATTTACTGGAATTATTCTTACATTGGAAATTCCAGAAATTATCACAAACTTCAAAAAATCATAGAAAATAATCTATAGCTCAGAATGAAAAGATTTATATATGAAAAATGATCAGAAAAATCCATTCTATCCATCTGTACTGGTTTCATGCATGATTAAGCAAGTTAATCTACTGTTTTATACAGAACAAGATAAAGCACTAATATGGGCCATTTACGGACTTGGAATTTGAATCCTTGATTCAAATTAGTCCAAACCTTTCTGGCCTTAGTTTCATTAGCCCAATACATCCATTTTGCCATGTCTCATGCATGCATCATATTGTTGCACTTGCTTGGGGTTGATTGTGCTTCGATGTGTTCATTGTGGTAGGTCCTGCCTCCGAGGATATTCACGAGTATCCAACTGAAGGGCAGTATCCCACCACCACTCCGTCAGGCAAGCAACCCATTGATCATTTCGATACAAACCCATCTTCTCGCTTCTGCTCTCGTTTACTGCATTAAGACAACGCGATTCAAACTGCTGTGTGTGTTGCGGTAGTTGAACCCACTTTCCTTTGCATGACCTGTCATTGCCACAGTAACTAGATGAAACCCACTAGCATGTGTAGGAGTTGATTGAGCCATGTTGTGTTCCTACAATGCTATGCTTGCTACGCTTAGAGTTGTGTCAGGTCTGGCTCATCAGGGTGATGAACTAGAGTGAAAGTGCGTGTGTCGGTAATGAGAGTGAAGTGTTGAATACGATTTGGTAAAGGTATCGATGGGAGGCCATGTAGGAGTGCATGGTGGGTTGTTTCATTGAGACCGTCCCTAAGAACTGAGATCTGTATGCGTGATTTAAGACTCAGCTACTACCACACATTGGGCCCGAAACCAATGGACCCCCTCGGCTTCTTATTCACCCTTGTCCTCTGTCCAGGAGTTGCACGTAGTTTCTGGTGTTTGTAGTAAGCTGGAGGCCGTGGACAGCGCTGACCAAGGGGTGGGCTGTGATGCGGTAGGCTCGTGGCCCGGTGTACCGAGTCGCCCGTTTGGTGACCGGGAACCCTGCACACATCGTTCGGGGCCGTATGTGGAAACCTCGGCTGGACTCCCTGCGGATGGAACCTGAATAGGCGATAAACCTGGACTAGAGACTCGAGTGTTTAGGTAGGCTGTGGCCGACACCCACGTTGGGCTTCCGCTTGAAGGTTGCCGAGTACACGTCGTGTAGCGGCGATAAGTGGTGAGAGCGTGTGTGACGAAGTACACCCCTGCAGGGTATGAAACTATTCGAATAGCCGCGTCCGCGGTAAAGGACTACTTGGTCGCTTATGCAGTTCATAGACAAGTAAATGGATACTACTAAAAGCCTCAAGATAAGTGTGAGTACCGCGGATGGCCCTCTCGTTGGATGACGAGGGAGGATCCACGGTGGAGTATTGAGATGGTGATTAGTGGACTCGTGTGCGAAAACTATTTCACAAGTGGTGTATCGTAGGATAGCTTAGCCAAGAGTCAAAGCTGGCTTGCTGCAATAACCCCACTACCTTCTTGAGAATGAACATGTATAGTAGGATCTGTTGTAAGACTTGCTGAGTACCTTTGTACTCATGTTGCTTTAATTACTGTTTTCAGACGACAACACCGCCCCTTCTGACGGGTTCTACGTAGAACTCGACGACGACGAGTGACTTGCCACCCAGGTGGTGATCTAGGCTTGTGAAGGGCCTATGTAGATAGACAGGCTTCGTCAAGCCTTCTTTCTTTCTAGTGTCTGTACCCAGACAGTTTGCTTCCGCATGTGCTTGTATGATTGTATGACTTGAGTGTCGGGTCATGCGACCCCTATCTGTATGAACAAGTTATGTAAGGCTCTCCGGAGCCCTTTAAATAAAGTACTTGAGTTGTAGAGTTTTGTTGTGATGCCATGTTGTATTTGCGCATATCGAGCATATTGTGTGTATGTTTGAAATGCTTGGTATGTGTGGGATCCGACAACCTAGTTGTTTATCCTTAGCAGCCTCTCTTATGGGGAAATGTAGTCTAGTGCCTCCTTGAGCCATAGTAGTCCGCTACAGCCCGGTTCACCGGAGTCCTGCTAGCCCAGCACTACTGCTCTGGACACTTGACTGGCCGGCATGTGAGTCATATCGTTCCTGTGTCTGTCCCTTCGGGGAAATGTCACGCGGTGATATCCGGAGTCCTGCCTAGCCTGCTACAGCCCGGGTTCCCGGAGTCCTGTTGGCCCAGTGCTACAGCCCGGATTCACACGCTGCTGACCGACACGTTCGATGTTGATTCATGTATGCCTGTTCCCATACGTTAGTGCCGCTTTGGGTTCACGACTAGCCATGTCGGCCCGGGTTCTCTGTCATATGGATGCTAGCGACATTGTCATATACGTGAGCCAAAAGGCGCAAACGGTCCCGGGCCATGGTAAGGCGACACCCGTGGGAGTACCGTGCGTGAGGCCGCAATGCTATATGAGGTGTTACAGGCTAGATCGGTGTGACTTGGGATCGGGGTCCTGACACCCGACGCCCATCTTCTGCTATATGGTGTGTTTTGACCTGGAAAAAATCAGAAGGAAAGCTTTCAGGACGAAGCGCCACCGTCTCGAGGCGGAACTTGGGCAGAACCAATCTAGGGCTCCGGCGGAGCTGTTCTGCCGGGGAAACTTCCCTCCGGAGGGGGAAGTCATCGCCATCGTTATCACCGATGATCCTCTCATCGAGAGGGGGTCAATATCCATCAACATCTTCACCAGCACCATCTCCTCTCAAACCCTAGTTCGTCTCTTGTATCCGATCATTGTCTCAAAACCTCAGTTTGGTACCCGTGGGTTGCTAGTAGTGTTGATTACTGCTTATAGTTGATGCTAGTTGGTTTATTCGGTGGAAGATCATATGTTTAGATCGTTAATGATAATTACTACTCCTCTGATTATGAACATGAATATGCTTTGTGAGTAGTTACGTTTGTTCCTGAGGACATGGGAGAAGTCTTGTTACAAGTAATCATGTGAATTTGGTATTCGTTCGATATTTCGATGAGATGTATGTTGTCTTTCCTCTAGTGGTGTTATGTGAACGTCGACTACATGACACTTCACCATTGTTTGGGCCTAGGGGAAGACATTGGGAAGTAATAAGTAGATGATGGGTTGCTAGAGTGACAGAAGCTTAAACCCTAGTTTCTGCGTTGCTTCATAAGGGGCTGATTTGGATCCATGTGTTTCATGCTATTGTTAGATTTATCTTAATTCTTCTTTCGTAGTTGCGGATGCTTGCGAGAGGGGCAGCACCCAAGCACCGGTCCACCCACATATCAAATTATCAAAGTAACGAACGTGGATTATATGAGCATGATGAAAACTAACTTGACAATAATTCCCATGTGTCCTCGGTGTCGATGCAACAAACCCTGGTTCTGTTGCCCAGACTGTGCACAGGCACAAGAGCAAGATTGAAGCACTAGCCCAAGTCAGAGTTCAAAGGATCAAGAGATTCGAAGAACCATCGTGCAGCTCAGAGAGACTAAGGCGAAGCCAGAGGAGTGAGATATCGACAAGAGAAGGGCCTCCCTTCCCGGGCAGGCGAGCCCGGCAAGGGGCCAGACCACCCCCAGAAGTAGGCATCCAAGGCACCCTGGCAGGGCCTGCCGGGGCTCGCGGAGGCGAAACCGCCTCAGCAACCACTCAAGCACGACCCATGTTGTCAATCAATGCGGTGTCAAGCCGCAAGGTGATTAGTGGCAGTCACTCCCCACATGGCAGCCATTTCCTACAGAAGAAACCCACAGATGACACCCGTCCTGCAACGTGTCAAGGGAATAGGAGCGGAGCTGGCAAGATAGCCCGGCAAGCCTCACCAGGCAACCAGTGATGTGACACTAAGTGGTGCATTTAATGCGCCCTGTCAGCCCGCAGAGTTAGGTATGATAGCATTGTTCGCTATCATATCAGTGCAAATGACTACCTTCCCATTGTGGTGACCCCTTGATGTATAAAAGGAGGCCCATGGCACCTGTAGGAAGGGTTGGAAAATTAATGAACCCACACCCCCATACAAGCATAGTCGCTACTGCCCTAAGGCAACCCTTGCCGGGCAAGTGTACTATGCTTCACCACCTCCATTCCACCATCAATCCACGAAAGCAGGAGTAGGGTTTTACGCCTCGCGGCGGCCCAAACCTGGGTAAATTGCTTGTGTGCTCTCTGCCGTGATGCCGTACGCTGGTGTGCTCTTTGTGCAACGTGACGTCCCCCTGCCGAACCAGCCAGGGGCCTCCCGGTCCCATAGGTGGCCGCGGATATCCCGCGACATCTTTGGCGCACCAGGTAGGGGGCTCGCTTGTGCGAACCTAAAAGCATGCGCAGTGCGTCATCTTCATCACCATCCCCATCTTCGACGACGCCATCGACCATAGCGCCGAAGAATAAGAATTCCGGTACTTCGGCCCATCCATCCACCTCAAAGGCTTCACCGCCCGCGGCCTCTAACGCCACGGGGGATGCGGAGGTAAGCGAGGACGTGAACGCTGCTGGGGACGTGGTTGGAGCAGGTGGCGCCATCACTGCTTCCCCCACGGCCGACACGGGGGCTGGAGATATCAGAGCAGAACAGCATCAGCAACGCATCGACGGTCATGCTCGGCAAGGTGCGGGCGAGGGGGTCACTCTGTCCGCACCCCTCCCCCCACCGATGGGCATAGCCGCAGCAACGACGCTCGGTCCAGGGTAAGCCATCGCCCTCCGGCCGCCCCCACCATGGAGTGGCCGTGGCGCTTGCACCTCCTCCCGGACGAGCCAGTCAGACCGCTGCGCTCGACGGAGCCGCTGACCCTCGAGCACCACCGCCACGCAACCCCGCTGCCCAGGTGGTTGTTCCACAGCAGCGTGGGCGTGGCACCGCCGCTGCTGGCACTGTCAGGAGCCAGGCGACGGTATGGTTGACGTCATCAACGTCTATGCCAAGCACAACCACGGAGGCTATGGCGCGAGCTCAACTGCTACTGAGGTTTGCGCCAGCAACCGAGCAGATGGATGAATGGCGTGCCACCATCCAAAGCCTGGTCGGTTTTGCTGAAGCTGGGGGCTCACGACGAGCTGGCCCGCCACAACCACCCTAAGTGACAGCGATCACCCGTACTGCTGGTCGAACAGAGGGGGCCGTCCCCACGGTGCAGTCCCCACCACGGCAGTCGGCGCGGGCCCAGCAGAATCAATACCCCGACGACGTCTCGATTGCCTCTTCTGACCCTCGAGCACGTCCAGGCCAACGTCGAGCCCCTGAGGATAGGCGGAAGGGAGACATGCGCATCGGCATAGATCGACGTTGTGACGACCTCCACCAGACCGACGGGTGCGACGGCCTCAATGTCGACGAGCCTGCGCTCGGTGTTGGAAGGTGCCTACCTTTCGAGGTCGGCTGCCCTGCCTTTACACGAGAGCTGCGCAAGTCCATTGGCCGTCTGTTCGCACGTTCAAGCCAGAGATACCTGAGAAATACGATGGAAGGCTGAACCCGGCAGAGTTCCTGAGTGTCTACACCATCGCTGTTCAGGCTGCCGAGGGAAGAGATGAGAAGGTGTTCGCCAACTACTTCCCTTTGGCCCTCAAGTCCAACATGAGGTCTTGGTTGATGCACCTGCCGGAGAACTCCATTTCGGCATGGGCAGACCTGTGCCACGAGTTCATCGGTGCCTTCACCGGTGGCCACCAAGAGCCCGGAAGGCCCAGCGACCTGCAACTTCTCCAGCAGAAGGAAGGAGAAACTCTCCGTAAGTACTTACAGAGATTCAACAAAGTTCATAGAAATATTCCAAATATCCATCCGACAGCCGTTATAGCAGCTTTCTAGTCCAATGTGCGCAACCGTCGCATTCGTTCCAAAATGAACGTGCGGTTGCCCAAGACTGTGAAGGAGCTATACACACTGGTGGATAAGTGTGCTCGGATAGAGGAAGGAAGGAAGTTGCCTGGAGAGGAAGGTTGCATCAATGTTGATTCAGAGGATGAGGATGAATCAATCAGTCAGAGAAAGGGCAAGAAGCGTAGTAAGAAGCCAAGAGATAAGGCAGTGATTACTGTGGAAGGTTTGGGCACACCTAGTACCGGCAAGAAGACCAAAGCTGAGGCCCCTGGCAAGGAAGTTGCCGCTTGCACTGCCTGCCGGGAAGCCGCTGCCGCCGAGAAAGCTGGGAAAGGCGATGTGCCATACTGCGAGATCCATCGGACCAAGGGCCATGATCTTCAGGAGTGTTACCAGGTTGAGCAGCTTGTCGAGAAACAAAGGGCAGAATATGATAAGCGTGTCAAGGAAAAAGGTCAGAATTCCGCTGGCGGTAAGGGCCGAGGCGGTGAAGCAAATCGTCCCAGCAAACCCTTTCGGAACCTAGGAAAACCCGCCAGGGGTCAAGAGAAGGAAATCTGTGATGATGTGAGTGATGGAGGGAATGAAGAGGAAAGAAGTGAGGAGGAGTTTCAGAAGGCCACTGACGCCCTATGCATTGATGGGGGTGCATCTTTGCACACCTCTCACCGCCAGCTCAAGCGATGGGCACGAGAGATCAATGCCGTGGAACCAACACCAGAGGCCGAGAAGCCGCTCAAATGGTCCCGCACGGCCATCATCTTTGATGAAGAGGATCACCCTGGTCGCACCACTGCGGTAGGATGTTTGCCATTGTTGGTCTCCCAACAATTCGCAACTTCAAGGTCACAAAGATGTTAGTGGATGGCGAGGCCGGGTTGAATCTCATTTCCCCGGCAGTCATCAGCAAGCTTCATATAGGAGAAGAAGAGCTAGAGGTTACCGACACGTTTCAAGGAGTTAATCCCGGCATGAGCTGTCCTACACGGAAGATTACGTTGCCAGTGACATTTGGGGGAGAACTGAACTATCAGACTGAGAAGATTGTGTTTCATATGGTTGATCTCCCCATGCCGTACAATGGGATTCTTGGACCCCCGGCCGTGGCCAAGTTCATGGCGGCATCCCACTATGCTTACAACACCTTGAAGATGCCTGGACCACTGGGAGTCATCACTATCCCATCGGATGAGAAGGATGCAATTATCTGTGTGGATAAGATGTACCGGGATGCAGTTGCGGCAGAGGCAGCGGCGCGGCGGCTCCCGCCAAGGAAAACAAAGGGAAGAAGAGGGATTGTAGGACCTCCTACAAGGAGTTCGGGAAGCGTGCTCCCTATGAGTGCACGACACTCATTGAGGATGTGCCGGAGTGTTCCAACAGCAAGAGATCCATGGTTGCTGCACCCCAAGTGAAGAAGGTCCCGACAGGGCTGGCTGGCGTTGATGGTACTTTCACCATCAGCGCCACCCTCGATGACAAATAGGAAAGCGCGCTCATTGCCTTCCTGCGGGCGAATATCGATGTGTTTGCCTGGCAACCATCTAATATCCCCGGTGTTCCTAGGGAGGTAATCGAGCACCACCTTGCTGTCTGCCCACATGCCCGACCTGTCAAGGAGAAAGTCCGAAAGCAGGCCTTGGAGAGGTAGCAGTTCATTGCCGAAGAGATCAAGAAACTGGAGGCAACTGGTTTGGTCAGAGGAGTACTGCACCCTACGTGGTTAGCAAATCCAGTGGTAGTCCAGAAGGCTAAACGGGAAATGGAGGCTTTGCATTGATTTCATAGATCTCAACAAGGCTTGCCTGAAGGACCCATTTCCCTTGTCGTGCATTGACCAGATTGTGGATTCCACTTCAGGTTGTGATTTGCTCTCCTTCATGGACGCGTACTCCGGGTATCACCAGATCTTCATGTCCAAAGAAGATGAAGAGAAGACGTCGTTCATCACTCCATGTGGCACATACTGCTTTGTCCGCATGACATTCGGACTAAAGAGTGTCGGGTCCACTTTTGCAAGGGCAGTTCAGATTGGTTTTGAGACACAGTTACACAGAAATATAGAAGCTTATATGGATGATACCATGGTCAAAACCAAGGATAAGGCCACCCTTATCCAGGATTTGGAGGAGACATTTGTTAATTTGCGCAAGATCAGTTTGAAGCTTAATCTGGAGAAGTGTGTGTTTGGTGTTCCCTGTGGCAAGCTGCTTGATTTGTTCGTGTCCCATCGGGGGATTGAAGCTAACCCCGACAAGATCAAAGCCACTGAGCAGATCCAGGCGCTAAGGACAGTTAAGGATGTGAGGCGCTTAATATGATGTGTTGCCGCGCTAAGTAGATTCATCTCCAAGTCTGCCGAGCGTGCCCTACTATTCTTTAATGTTCTGAACAAGGCAGGGCTGATGAAGTGAACCCCGAAAGCAGATGCAGCTCTGCAAGAGTTGAAGGCCTACCTATCGTCTGTGCCTACCTTGGTTGCACCCAAACCCCAAGAACCGTTGTTGCTATACTTGACGGCAACGAACCAAGTGGTCAGTGCGGCCTTGGTAGCGCTGTGAGAAGTGGATGAGGCAGAAAGTGAGCAGAAAGCAGCAGAGTTAGATAAGGATCAGGACATCAATGAGCACGGCAACGAGAACAACCCCAAGGACGTGGCAAGGAAGAAAGTGGTGCAGCACCCAGTGTACTTCGTGAGCTCCTTGTTACAGGGGGCTAGATCGAGGTACTCTGGTGTGCAAAAGTTGATCTTTGGTCTCATTATGGCCTCAAGGAAACTGCGCCACTACTTCCAAGCCCACGAGATCACGGTTGTCACTCGTTTTCCGCTGCAAAGGATACTCCGAAACCCTGAGGCTACTGGCAGAATAGTGGAGTGGGCTTTGGATTTATCCAACTTTGGTTTGAAATTTGAGAGCACATCAACTATTCAGAGCAGGGCACTGGCAGAGTTTATTGCAGAATGGACGCCAACCCCTGATGAGGAAGTGACAGAGACAGCTATCCCCGACAAGGAATCACCCCAAGAATGGATTATGTATTTTGATGGTGCTTTTTCCCTACAAGGTGCAGGGCTGGCGTGCTTCTTGTTGCCCCCTCCGAGGAGCACTTGAAGTACGTCGTCCAAATGCATTTTGCCCGGGAAGAAGCCACCAACAATACAGCTGAGTATGAAGGGCTCCTTGCCGGGCTCAGAATTGTAGCAGAATTGGGAATCAAGAAGCTGATCATGTGAGGAGATTCACAGCTTGTGGTGAGACAAGTCAACAAGGATTATCAAAGCCCATTGATGGAAGCACACGTCGATGAAGTGAGGAGATTGGAGGAGCACTTTGACGGGTTGCAAACAGAGCATGTGCCCTGTGCGGAAAACAACATAGCTGATCACCTATCAAAGTGTGCTGGGCTGAAGCTTCCTGTGGAACCAGGAACTTTTGTTCTTCGTCTCTCTCAGCCCTCCGTATCACCAGCAACAATGGCCCGGAAAAGGAGAAAGTTGGACTATGGTAAGCCTCTCCCGGTCGAGCCGTCCACTCCCGGCAGAGACCCTGCCAGAAACAACTCCTCACAGCCTGCCGGACCACCCCCTCCAGCCGGGCCCATGGACCCCGCGAAGGAGGCTGGTACTCCCGCAGCAGAGGAGGTGCCGCTAGTCCTCATTGCCGAGCCCCAGGCTCCAACTTGGGCAAGGCACATTGTCCACTTCCTCCAAACCGGAGAACTCCCCGGCGACCAAGATGAAGCTGAAAAAGTGGCCCGGAGGGCCAATATGTATCAGTTTGTCGATGATACTCTATACAGAAGGAGGCCTAACGGTGTGAAATTGAAGTGTGTCTGCCGGGAGGATGGAAAGGAACTGCTGGTTGAGATTCATAGAGGAATGTGCGGCTCCCACATTGGATCAAGGGCATTCATTGAGAAAGCATTCTGGCAAGGATTCTATTGGCCCAAAGCCCACCAAGATGCGGTCGAGCTCGTCACGACATGTGAAGCCTGCCAGTTCCATTCCAAGAGAACACACCTGCCTGCCCAAGCCCTTCAGACAATCCCTCTATCATGGCCATTTTTGGTCTGGGGCTCGATATCCTAGGCCCCTTCCCCGAGCAATCGGGGGCTTTGAATTCTTGTTCGTTGTCATTGAAAAGTTTACAAAGTGGCCGGAAGTGACTGCCGTGAGAAAGGTGACTGCTTAGTCAGCTATCAAGTTCTTGAAAGAATTGGTGTGTCGTTTGGTAGTTCCGGCAAGGATCATCACCGACAACGACACCCAGTTCACGAGCCACGCCTTCATGCAATATGTTCATACCCTCAGATGCAAGATTTCATTAGCCTCTATGGCACACCCCCGGAGCAATGGACAAGCCAAGAGGGTGAACGCTGAAGTGCTACGTGCACTCAAGACAAGAACTTTTGATACGCTGCAGAAGCACGGCAGGCGGTGGATCAAGGAGCTGCCAGCAGTTTTCTAGTCCCTCAGAACGACACCTAACCGAGCTACCGGGCAGACTCCCTTCTCCCTGGTCTACAGGTCAGAAGCAGTTATCCCCACAGAACTCATTTATGGGTCCCCTCGAGTGCTTGCCTACGATGAAGTAGCGCAAGATCAGCACCGGCGTGACGACGCTGTGCTACTCGAGGAGAACCGTCTCCGGGATGCTACGCATGATGCACACTGCCAGCAAGACCTGCGTCGCTATCACAGCCGTAGGGTTCATGCTCGGTATTTTGAGGAAGGTGACCTTGTCCTTAGGCGCGTTCAGTCCGCCAAGGGTACAAACAAGCTGTCACCAAAGTGGTAAGGCCCTTACCGGGTGGTACAAGTCACCAGACCTGGTGCAGTCTGTCTGGAGACCAGAGATGGCACTCAGTTGCAAAACTCATGGAATATTGAGCATCTCCGCAAGTACTACCCGTAAGGCGCAGCTGTCGGGCCCTGCCCGGCAGCCACCCTTTTGTACAGGCCTTGCCTCAGCTGCATGTAACCCCTTGTACAAAGCCGGGGCAATGACCCCGTGCAAGAGAAAATAAAGAAGCGTTGTAGGGGGGCCCCCAACTAAGATTGCATGCATGCACGAGCACACCAAGTTCACTGCATAAGCATTTCCTGAGCATTTGCATATGCATATAGATAGGATCGCATCCTGCATTCATTCTCATCTGCATGAAGTTGCAGGTTCCTGCCGTGGATTTGGCTTCAACAAAGATTGAGAAGATTGCCCAGCATAGCGATCCTCGGCAAGCCAAACAAATAAGTTTTACCTCCTTTCCATTAGTGTTCTGTAAAGCTATAACTTTGCATGAGAAAACCTCGCCCCTCTTTTGAAACTTAGGTGCTCCCATCCATGACTCAAATGTTGCTTCGGTCAGGATAGTCGCAGTGGCCTTTGGTAAAAAGGAGTTGGTGGGGGGCTGGCCCCTCTGTCTGTTCCCTGGCAGACATAGCTCTCCGGCAGACAAAGAGGGTGCCGACAGGATAGCCTGCCGGGGAAACCACGTTTATTTACATTAAAGAGGCACCTCACCTCTTCATGGACGTACACATGCACGGGTTCCGACAAGGTTCATATTTTTCATTCATATGCTAATACAAATACAAGCATTACAGAACACAAAGATGGACTCGAGAGATTACATTATTTGAATTAAAATTTGGCGATTGCCTACAGATTTAAGATTGAAAAAAGATAAGTGCTCCGTAAACTCCTCTCCCTGTCCCTCTTGTCCCAGTTAGTGCGGTGGGAAGAGAAGGGGACGGGCGACGCGCTTACACAACGCCACCCCGATCCTTGTCAGGAGCTGGCAAGCACAACCTGACAAGGCCGGGAGTGGCGAGGCTGCGAAGGAGGCAGACGTGCGGAGCACCTCGGCGGCCCCCTGGTCACCACCTCCAGGGCTGAGCAGGGGGCTCCAGCACAGGCACCGGAAAAGGAAGACGCCGGCGCCCAGCCAGAAGACCCCTCGGGGGAGGCGAAAGTACCAGGGGAATGATCCTTTCCCCTGCAACTGAGGTAACGGTGATGACGGTGCCGGGGAAAGAGGAGGAGAGCCAGGCGGACGGGCAGCACGTCGCCAGTACGAGACAAACGCGTCGATACAGTCGTACTCCTACTGGACGACCTACCTCCCGTCTTCTCCTTCTCCCCTGGCTTCATCTTCATCAACACCATTCTGGAGGAAGGACGATACTCCAGTCCGGCACCCCCTGGGAAGACGGCGAACGACCAAGAAGGTCAGGGGGCTGGAGGCGCGCCGCTCCCCACCTTAGCGGGCAGGAAGGCGCGCCTCTCGTCGACATCAGCCCCAAGACTTCTGGGAGGGACAGTGTTGGGATTACCAACAATCTCCGGCCCCGCCTCCCGGCCGAGCTTCGAAGGAACCAAGAAGTTCGCCGCAGCAAGGACCAGGCTCACTGCCCGAGCGTCAGCACCAACATGAGGAAACAATAGCCCCAAGCAGGAGCCCGGGGCCTGGCCCCAGGCCCCTCTCTTCAACATGACCAGCAGAAGCAGAGAATAAAGGAAGAAGAGGAGAAGTGCAAGGATGGATGACTCCGCCCTCCCTTCACCTCTCCTTTTGTAGGCAGGGGAGGGAGGGGAGCTGCTCCATCAACGGGCGGCCACCGTGCTCCTCTGCCAATTCAAGACGACCGGGCCCTCACCATGATGCTCTCCCACGCCACGCGCCTCGGTTACCTACCCCGCGCGATGCATGCCGCATACCTGGCCAAGGATAAGGGCGCGCTCTGGGAAGAGTAAATTGGCAGTTTCTACCCTGTGCGTTAAAGTCATTCACGGGCCATCATTGGAGCGGCCCCACCACTATTGGCTTTACACCACGTGCGGGGAAACCGGAAATCGTCCCAAAATCAAGGCTGATAAAGAAGTAATGAAGACCTCAAAGGGCCAACCCCTTCAGCAACCCTGCCTATGCACTTATTAGGCCCTACCCTGACGACGCTCAGCAGCGCGTTCGGGGCAGGCCCGGGGGCTTCTGTCGGTGCAACACACCCTGGGTCTATTGCCCAGACTATGCACACGCACAAGAGCAAGATTGAAGC
Organism: Triticum aestivum; assembly: GCF_018294505.1. Taxonomy (NCBI): domain Eukaryota; kingdom Viridiplantae; phylum Streptophyta; class Magnoliopsida; order Poales; family Poaceae; genus Triticum; species Triticum aestivum. Next base: position 170,393,388 of record NC_057805.1, on the reverse strand, counting down.
ACCAGCCCAAGTCAGAGCTCAAAGGATCAAGAGATTCGAAGAACCATCGTGCAGCTCAGAGAGACTAAGGCCAAGCCAGAGGAGTGAGATATCGACAAGAGAAGGGCCTCCCTTGCCGGGCAAGCGAGCCCAGCAAGGGGCCATGCCACCCCCGGAAGCAGGCATCCGATGCACCCCGGCAGGGCCTGCCGGGGGTCGCGTAGGCAAAACCGCCTCACCAACCACTCAAGCACGACCCACGTCGTCGATCAATGCGGTGTCTGATATGTCTCAAACATATATATAATATTTGATTGTTCCATGCTATTATATTATCCATCTAGGATGTTTTATATGCATTTATATGCTATTTTATCTGATTTTTGGGACTAACCTATTAACCTAGAGCACAGTGCCACTTCCTGTTTTTTCCTTGTTTTTGAGTTTTACAGAAAAGGAATACCAAACAGAGTCCAATTGACGTGCCAATTTTTGATGATTTTTTAAGGACCAAAAGGAGCCACCAGAGTAAAATAGTTGGGCCAGAAGAGTCCTGAGCCGTCCACGAGGGTGGAGGGTGCGCCCCCTGCCTTGTGGACGACTCGGAGACCCCCTGACATGAGACCGACGCCAAAAATTCCTATATATATAGAAACCCCCGAAAAGATACCAAGATCGGGAGTTCCGCCGCCGCAAGCCTCTGTAGCGACCAAAAACCAATCGGGACCCTGTTCCGGCACCCTGCCGGAGGGGGGATCCATCACCGGTGGCCATCTTCATCATCCCGGCGCTCTCCATGATGAGGAGGGAGTAGTTCACCCTCGGGGTTAAGGGTATGTACCAGTAGCTATGTCTTTGATCTCTCCCTCTCTCTCGTGTTCTTGATTCGGAACGATCTTGATGTACTGCGAGCTTTGCTATTATAGTTGGATCTTATGATGTTTTTCCCCCTCTACCTTTTTGTAATGGATTGAGTTTTCCCTTTGAAGTTATCTTATCGGATTGAGTCTTTAAGGATTTGAGAACACTTGTTGTATGTCTTGCATGTGCTTATCTGTGGTGTCAATGGGATATTAACATGATCCACTTGATGTATGTTTTGGTGATAAACTTGCAGGTTTTGTGACCTTGTGAACTTATGCATAGGGGTTGGCACACGTTTTCATCTTGACTCTCCGGTAGAAACTTTGGGTCTCTTTGAATTTCTTTGTGTTGGTTGAATAGATGAATCTGAGATTGTGTGATGCATATCGTATAATCATACCCGCGGATACTTGTGGTGACATTGGAGTATCTAGGTGACATTAGGGTTTTGGTTAATTTGTTTCTTAAGGTGTTATTCTAGTACGAACTCTAGGATAGATCAAACTGAAAGAATAGCTTCGTGTTATTTTACTACAGACTCTTGAATAGATCGATCAGAAAGGATAACTTTGAGGAGGTTTCGTACCCTACAATAATCTCTTCGTTTGTTCTCCGCTATTAGTGACTTTGGAGTGACTCTTTGTTGCACGTTGAGGGATTGTTATATGATCCAATTATGTTATTATTGTTGAGAGAACTTGCACTAGTGAAAGTATGAACCCTAGGCCTTGTTTCAACGCGTTCCAATACCGTGTGTGCTCACTTTTCTCATTAGTTACCTTGCTGTTTTTATATTTTCAGATTACAAAAACCTATATCTACCATCCATATTGCACTTGTATCACCATCTCTTCGCCAAACTAGTGCACCTATGCAATTTATCATTGTATTGGGTGTGTTGGGGACACAAGAGACTCTTTGTTATTTGGTTGCAGGGTTGCTCGAGAGAGACCATCTTCATCCTACGCCTCCCACGGATTGATAAACCTTAGGTCATCCACTTGAGGGAAATTTACTACTGTCCTACAAACCTCTGCACTTGGAGGCCCAACAACGTCTACAAGAAGAAGGTTGTGTAGTAGACATTAAGCTCTTTTTTGGCGCCGTTGCCGGGGAGGTTAGTGCTTGACGGTATATCTTTAGATCTTGCAATCGAATCTTTTTGTTTCTTATTTTATCACTAGTTTAGTTTATAAAAGAAAACTACAAAAAAAATGGAATTGAGGGTGCCGCATATGCTTCATCTTATTAATATCTTTCATGAAAATAAGGATTCTGATAATTGTGCTCAAGTGCTAGAAGAAGAATGCATTAAAATGTTTGGCACTAAATATTTTAATTACGAGCATGATTGCAATGTTGTTAGTATGAATTCTTTGAATATCCATGATACTAATGATATGCAAAGCCACAAGCTTGGGGATGCTATGTTTGATGAAGATGATATTTTCAGTCCCCCAAGTTTTGATGAGCAAATTTATTATGATGACAGCATGCCTCCTATTTGTGATGATTATGTTGATGAAAGTGGTTTCGGAGAGGTCATGACTTTATTTAGTGATGAACCCACTATTTCGGAACAGGTTCCAATTGATTATGAGAACAAAGTTGCTATCTATGATGATTATTGTGATGACATGTATGCTATAAAGAACAATGATAACCATGAAACTTTTCATCATGATTTTAATTTTCAATTGGATTATGCCTCACATGATAGTTATTTTGTTGAGTTTGCTCCCACTACTATAAATGAGAAGAAATTTGCTTATGTGGAGAGTAATAAAAATTCTATGCTTGTAGATCATGAAAAGAATGCTTTATGTGATAGTTATATTGCTGAATTCATTCATGATGCTACTGAAAATTATTATGAGGGAGGAATATATGCTTGTAGGAATTGCAATAATATCAAGTTTCCTCTCTATGTGCTTAAAATCTTGAAGTTATGCTTGTTTTGCTTTCCTATGCTAGTTGATTCTTGCTCCCATAAATTGTTTGCTCACAAAATCCCTATGCATAGGAAGTGGGTTATACTTAAATGTTCTAGTCATATTGCTCATGATGCTCTCTTTATGTTTCAATTCTTATCATTTATGTGAGCATCATTGAAATCATCATGCCTAGCTAGGGGTGTTAAACGTTAGCGCTTGTTGGGAGGCAACCCAATTTTATTTTTGTTCTTTTCTTTTTGCTACTGTTTAGTAATAAATAATTTATCTAGCTTCTGTTTAGATGTGGTTTTATGTTTTGATTAGTGTTTGTGCCAAGTAGAACCTTTGGGAAGACTTGGGTGAAGTCTTTGTGATCTTGCTGTAAAAAACAGAAACTTTGCGCTCACGAGATTAGCTGTCATTTTTTTTACAGAAGAGTGCTTTTAGGTTGATTCTTTTTGCAGAAGATTAATAGACAAATTCCTCATGTCCACCAATCTATTTCAGAATTTTTGGAGTTACATAAGTATTTGAACAAATCAGATTACTACAGACTGTTCTGTTTTTGACAGATTCTGTTTTTGGTGTGTTGTTTGCTTATTTTGATGAATCTATGAGTAGTATCGGAGGGTATGAACCATATAGAAGTTAGAATACAGTAGATATTACACCAATATAAATAAATAATGAGTTCACAACAGTACCAAAAGTGGTGATTTTATTTTTCTTATACTAACGGAGCTTACGAGTTTTCTGTTGAGTTTTGTGTTGTGAAGTTTTCAAGTTTTGGGTAAAGATTCGATGGACTATGGAATAAGGAGTGGAAAGAGCCTAAGCTTGGGGATTCCCAAGGCACCCCAAGGTAATATTCAAGGAAAACAAGAGCCTAAGCTTGGGGATGCCCTGGAAGGCATCCCCTCTTTCGTCTTCGTTCATCGGTAACCTTACTTGGAGCTATATTTTTATTCACCACATTATATGTGTTTTGCTTGGAGCGTCATTTTATTTTGTTTTGTTTTTCTTGCTGTTTGAATAAACTTCCAAGATCTGAAATTCCTAAATGTTAGAGAGTCTTCACATAGTTACATAATTATTCGACTACTCATTGATCTTCACTTATATCTTTTGGAGTAGTTTGTCATTTTCTCTAGTGCTTCACTTATATCTTTTTAGAGCACGACGGTGGTTTTATTTTGAAGAAATAGATGAACTCTCATGCTTCAACTGTATTATTTTGAGAGTCTTAAACAGCATGGTAATTTGCTTGGGTTATAAAACTAGTCCTAATATGATGGGTATCCAAGAGGGATATAATAAAAAACTTTCATATAAAGTGCATTGAAGACTATGAGAAGTTTGATACCTTATGATTGTTTTGAGATATGAAGATGGTGATATTAGAGTCATGCTAGTTGACTAGTTATGAATTTGAGAGATACTTGTGTTAAAGTTTGTGATTCCCGTAGCATGCACATATGGTTAACCGTTATGTGATGAAGTCGGAGCATGATTTATTTTTTGATTTTTCCTTATGAGTGGCGGTCGGGGATGAGCGATGGTCTTTTCCTACCAATCTATCCCCTAGGATCATGCGCGTAGTACTTTGTTTCGATAAGTAATAGATTTTTGCAATAAGTATGTGAGTTCTTTATGACTAATGTTGAGTCCATGGATTATACGCACTCTCACCCTTCCACCATTTGCTAGCCTCTCTTGTGCCATGCAACTTTCACCGGTACCATACACCCACCATATACCTTCCTCAAAACAGCCACCATACCTACCTATTATGGCATTTCCATAGCCATTCCGAGATATATTTCCATGCAACTTTCCACTATTCCGTTTATTATGACACGCTTCATCATTGTCATATTGCTTTGCATGATCATGTAGTTGACATCGTATTTGTGGCAAAGCCACCTTAATAATTCTTTCATACATGTCACTCTTGATTCATTGCACATCCCGGTACACCGCCGGAGGCCTTCATATAGAGTCATATTTTGTTCTAAGTATCGAGTTGTAATTCTTGAGTTGTAAGTAAATAAAAGTGTGATGATCATCATTATTAGAGCATTGTCCCAGTGAGGAAAGGATGATGGAGACTATGATTCCCCCACAAGTCGGGTTGAGACTCCGGACGGAAAATAAAATAAAATAAAAAGAGGCAAAAAAAGAAAGGCCCAAAAAAATATATAAAAATGAGAGAAAAAGAGAGAGGGGGAAATGCTACTATCCTTTTACCACACTTGTGCTTCAAAGTAGCACCATGATCTTCATGATAGAGAGTCTCTTATTTTGTCACTTTCATATACTAGTCAGAATTTTCGTTATAGAACTTAGCTTGTATATTCCAATAATGGGCTTCCTCAAAATGCCCTAGGTCTTCGTGAGCAAGCAAGTTGGATGCACACCCACTTAGTTTCTTTTGTTGAGCTTTCATACATTTATAGCTCTAGTGCATCCATTGCATGGGAATCCCTACTCACTCACATTGATATCTATTGATGGGCATCTCCATAGCCCATTAATACGCCTAGTTGATGTGAGACCATCTTCCTCCTTTTTGTCTTCTCCACAACCACCACTCTATTCCACCTATAGTGCTATGTCCATGGCTCACGCTCATGTATTGCGTGAAAGTTGAAATGGTTTGAGAATGTCAAAAGTATGAAACAATTGCTTGGCTTGTCATCGGGGTTGTGCATGATTTGAATATTTTGTGTGATGAAGATGGAGCATAGCCAGACTATATGATTTTGTAGGGATAAACTTTCTTTGACCATGTTATTTTGAGAAGACATAATTGCCTTGTTAGTATGCTTGCAGTATTATTATTATTATTTTTATGTCAATATTAAACTTTTGTTTTGAATCTTATGGATCTGAATATTCTTGCCACAATAAAGAAGATTACATTGATAAATATGTTAGGTAGCATTCCACATCAAAAATTCTGCTTTTATCATTTACCTACTCGAGGACGAGCATGAATTAAGCTTGGGGATGCTTGATACGTCTCCAACGTATCTATAATTTTTGATTGTTCCATGCTATTATATTATCCATCTAGGATGTTTTATATGCATTTATATGCTATTTTATATGATTTTTGGGACTAACCTATTGACCTAGAGCCCAGTGCCAGTTTCTGTTTTTTTCCTTGTTTTTGAGTTTTACAGAAAAGGAATACCAAACGGAGTCCAATTTACGTGCCAATTTTTGATGATTTTTTATGGACCAAAAGGAGCCCCTGGAGTAAAATAGTTGGGCCGGAAGAGTCCCGAGCCGTCCACAAGGGTGGAGGGCGCGCCCTACCCCCCTAGGCGCGCCCCCTGCCTCGTGGACGACTCTGAGACCCCCCTGACGTGAGACCGACGCCAAAAATTCCTATAAATACAGAAAACCCCGAAAAGAAACCTAGATCCCGAGTTCTGCCGCTGTAAGCCTCTGTAGCCACCAAAAACAAATCAGGACCCTGTTCCGGCACCCTGCCGGAGGGGGGATCTTCATCATCCCGGCGCTCTCCATAACGAGGAGGGAGTAGTTCACCCTCGGGGCTGAGGGTATGTACCAGTAGCTATGTGTTTGATCTCTCTCTCTCTCTTGTTTTCTTGATTCGACATGATCTTGATGTACTGCTAGCTTTTCTATTATAGTTGGATCTTATGATGTTTCTCCCCCTCTACCTTCTTGTAATGGATTGAGTTTTCCCTTTGAAGTTATCTTATCGGTTTGAGTCTTTAAGGATTGAGAACACTTGATGTATGTCTTGCATGTGCTTATCTGTGGTGACAATTAGATATTCACGTGATCCACTTGATGTATGTTTTGGTGATCAACTTGTGAGTTCTGTGACCTTGTGAACTTATGCATAGGGTTGGCACACGTTTTCATCTTGACTCTCCGGTAGAAACTTTGGGGCACTCTTTGAAGTTATTTGTGTTGGTTGAATAGATTAATCTGAGATTGTGTGATGCATATCATATAATCATACCCGCGGATACTTGTGGTGACATTGGAGTATCTAGGTGACATTAGGGTTTTGGTTGATTAGTGTCTTAAGGTGTTATTCTAGTACGAACTCTAGGATAGATCGAACAGAAAGAATAGCTTCGTGTTATTTTACTACAGACTCTTGAATAGATCGATCCGAAAGGATAACTTTGAGGTGGTTTCATACCCTACAATAATCTCTTCGTTTGTTCTCCACTATTAGTGACTTTGGAGTGACTCTTTGTTGCATGTTGAGGGATTGTTATATGATCCAATTATGTTATTATTGTTGAGAGAACTTGCACTAGTGAAAGTATGAACCCTAGGCCTTGTTTCAACGGATTGCAATACCGGTTGTGCTCACTTTTTTCATTAGTTACCTTGCTGTTTTTATATTTTCAGATTACAAAAACCTATACTACCATCCATATTGCACTTGTATCACCATCTCTTCGCCGAACTAGTGCACCTATACAATTTATCATTGTATTGGGTGTGTTGGGACACAAGAGACTCTTTGTTATTTGGTTGCAGGGTTGCTTGACAGAGACCATCTTCATCATACACCTCCCACAGATTGATAAACCTTAGGTCATCCACTTGGGGGAAATTTGCTACTGTCCTACAAACCTCTGCACTTGGAGGCCCAACAACATCTACAAGAAGAAGGTTGTGTAGTAGACATCAGTGTCAAGCCGCAAGGTGATTAAGTGGCAGCCATTCGCCACATGGCAGCCATTTCCTATAGAAGAAACCCACAGATGACACCCGTCCTGCGACGTGTCAAGGGAACAGGCGCGGATCTGGCAAGATAGCCCGGCAAGCCTCACTGGGCAACTAGTGATGTGACACTAAGCGGTGCATTTAATGCGCCCTGTCAGCCCACAAAGTTAGGTATGATAGGACCGTTCGCTATCATATCAGTGCATAATGCTACTTTGCCATTGTGGTGACCCATTGATCTATAAAAGGAGGCCCATGACACACGTAGGAAGGGTTGGAAAATTGATGAACTCACACCCCCATACGCACGTAGTCGCTACTTCCCTAAGGCAACCCTTGCTGGGCAAGTGTACTATGCTTCACCACCTCCATTCCACCATCAATCCACCAAAGCAGGAGTAGGGTTTTACGCCTCGCGGCGGCCCGAACCTGGGTAAATTTCTTGTGTGCTCTCTGTCGTGCTGCCGTACGCTGGTCTGCTCTTTGTGCAACGCGACGTCCCCCTGCCGAACCAGCAAGGGGCATCCCGGTCCCATAGGTGTCCGCGGATATCCCGCGACACTCAGGAGCGCTTTGCTTTATATAAGAGTTCATTCAAGCTTGTCCTTTGCTACAAAAAGGATTGGGCCACCTTGCTGCACCTTGTTTACTTTTGTTACTTGTTACGAATTATCTTATCACACAACTATCTGTTACCGATAATTTCAGTGCTCTGCAGAGAATACCTTGTTGAAAACCGCTTGTCATTTCCTTCTGCTCCTCGTTGGGTTCGACACTCTTACTTATCGAAAGGATTGCGATAGATCCCCTATAATTGTGGGTCATCATTGTCCACATCTTTTTTCTTTTGCATATCACACAATTCTACGAATGTGTTTAGACGGAACGTGACATCCTCATTAAGAGTACCGGAAAGTTGATCTTCCATCACAAGATTTAACGAAGTGGCATTAATATCACAAGATTCCACACTAGTGGCGGGAGGAGCAATCGGAGTGCTAATAAAATCATTATTATTGGTATTGGAAAAATCACACAACTTGGTATTTTCTTGAGACATCGTGACTACGCAAACAAGAACGCAAACAAAAAGATAGATCTGACCAGAAAACGGCGAACAAAAAAAGAGGGCGAATAAAAATGCAATTTTTTGTGAATTGTGGGAGATGAAAACGAGAGGCGAATGGATAATAATGTAAATTGCATGGAGATGAGATTTGTGATTAGGAACCCGATAGATGTTGATGGTGTATCCCCGACAACGGTGCCAGAAATCCCTTTTGATGTCACTTGAAACTGTGCCGGTATTTCCCCAAAGATGAAGGGATGATGCAATACAGCAATGGTAGGTATTTCCCTTAGTTGTGAAACAAAGGTATCAATCCAGTAGGAGAACCAAGGAACACTATGTAAACAATACATGCACACAAAGAACAAATACTTGCAACCCGACGCGTAAGAGGGGTTGTCAATCCCTCCATGGTTAAAACATAGATTGATTTGTGGTAGATTGGATAAATAGCTCTCGATAAAACGTGAAATATAATAAGTAAAAAAAGTGCAGCAAGGTATTTTTGGGTTTTTGGAATAATAGATATGAAAATAAAAGCAAATAAAAATAGATCTCAAAGCAAATATGATAAAGAATAGACCCTGGGGCCGTAGATTTCACTAATTCTTAATTCCTTTCATATCACGGTTTCCCTAATTCTTAAAAACTTCATCCAGACAAAACTCAACAAGAACTCAAGAGATAAGTTAGTATAAATCGATGTAAAACCTTATTATTCTCAACTGTAGAAAATCACTAAAATTATAATTTAACATTGCATACTAAATGCCTCTGCTTATTCAATACTCGTATCCTCAAATAGAATCATTAAACAAGCAAACATAACAACAATCTGTCTAAACAAAATAGGCTGTAAAGAATGCAAGAATATTCATACTTCTCAAACTCCAAAAATTCTGAAAAATTACCACACTCTTGAAAATTTGTTGTTACTCATTGTGTAAAAATTCCAAGATTTTATCATGTTCTTACTATTCACAAATATTATACAATGATAAAAAACTTTATGTTTTTAAAATAGCAACATATAGAGTTGCAAAATAAGCATGGGAAAGGCTATACTTGACCTTTTTATTGAACTAAAAGATGCAAAACATTACTCTAAATAACAGCAAGAAAATCCTAATAAAATCAATGACGCTCCAAGCAAAACACATATCACGCGACGAATAATAATATAGCTCCAAGTGAGGTTACCGATAATGTTGGAGACGAAAGAGGGGATGCCTTCCGGGGCATCCCCAAGCTTAGTTGCTTGGATATTCCTTGAATATTAACCTTGGGGTGCCTTGGGCATCCCAAATCTTAGGGTCTTGACACTCCTTATTCTCCTAATATCGATATCTCACCCAAAACTTGAAAACTTCAACCACACAAATCTTAACGGAACTTCGTGAGATGGGCTATTATAGTAAAACAAATCATTCACTTGGTACTGTCAAGACAAGATTCATATTTTTTCTCACACAATGCCTACTGTACCATATCATTTCTACAACTTATATTGAGCAATATATGCCATAGAAACTGGAAAACAAGAAAACTATGCATTGAAAATAGAATCTGTCAAAAACAGAACATTCTGTAATGATCTGAACAACAACCATACTTCTGTTACTCCAAAAATTTGAAAAATTAGGACAATCTAGGAAATTTGTATATAAATCTTGTGTAAAAAATACAGATCAAAAGCACGCTTCTATGAATTTCTAAAATTCTGACAACGAGCACAAAAGTTTCTCTTTTTGCACAGAATCAGGTCAACTATCATCCACACTATCACAAAGGCTTTACTTGGCACTTTATTGAAACAAAATCTTTGAAACAAAAGATATAAAACATGATTACTGCAGTAGCTTAATCATGTGAACACACAAAAACAATAGGTATAAATATTGTGTTGTCTCCCAACAAGCGCTTTTCTTTAATGCATTTTTAGCTAGGCATGATGATTTAAATGATTCTCACATAAAAGATGAGAACTGAAACATAATGGGAGCATCATGAAGCATATGACCAGCACATTTAAGTCTAACCCACTTCCTATGCAAAGGTATTTTCTGATCAAACAATTTATGGGAGCAAGAATCAACTAGCATGGGAAGGCAAAACAAGCATGACTTCAAAACTTTCAACACATAGAGAGGAAACTTGATATTATTGAAATATGTAAAACCATATAATCCTCTCTCATGATAATTTTCAGTAGCATCACGAAGGAATTTAACAATATAACTATCACATAAAGCATTCTTTTCATGATCCACTGGCATAGAAATTTTATTACTCTCCACATAAGCAAAATTATCCTCATGAATAGTAGTGGGAGCAAACTAAACTAAATAACTATCATGTGAGGCATAATCCAATTGAAAATGAAAATCACGATGACAGGTTTCATTGTTATCATTATTCTTTATAGCATACATGTCATCACAATAATCATCATAGATAGCAACTTTGTTCTCATAATCAATTGAGACCTCTTCTTAAATAGTGGAATCATCACTAAATAAAGTCATGACCTCTCCAAATCCACTTTTATCAATATTGTGAAAAGATCCAACAACCTCCAAAATAGTGGGATCATTAACTAAAATTTACACTCTTCCAAACCCACTTACATCAACATAATCATGATAAATAGGAGGCATGCTACCATCATAATAAATTTGCTCATCAAAACTTGGGGGACTAAAAATATCATCCTCATCAAACAGAACATCCCCAATCTTATGGCTTTGCATATCATTAGCATCATGGATATTAAAAGAATTCAAACTAACAACATTGCAATCATGCTCGTCATTCAAATATTTAGTGCCAAACATTTTTATTGACTTCTTATAAGACTTGAGCACAATTTTCCTTTCCATCATTTTCACGAAAGACATTAAAAAGATGAAGCATATCAGGCAACCTCAATTCCATTTTTCTAGTTTTCTTTTATAGACTAAACTAGTGATAAAACACGAAACTAAAAGATTCAATTGCAAGATCTAAAGATATACCTTCAAGCACTAACCTCCCCAGCAACGGCGCTAGAAAAGAGCTTGATGTCTAGTACGCAACCTTCTTCTTGTAGTGTCCCCAGGATATGATTTACTAATTCTTTGAAAAATATTTCCCTTCTCATAAGAAACAAGCCGCCCTAAGGGAAATATTTAACTTTGTGCAAATTTAAGAAGAGAGTCTCCCAGAAGCTTGCGGGAGGCTTCTCCAATTACTTAATGCTTTTCCTGATCATCCTCTCAAGAAAAATGAAATACTTGATATCTTTTATATTGGACTAACCGATGCTTCTAGAGAGCACCTGGATAGTTGTGCTGGTTGTGTTTCCGGGGAGAGAACTATTGAGCAAGCTGAATTGCTATTGAATAATATATTGAGTAATGATAATGATTGGACACTTCCTGAACCAACTCCTAAGCTAACTCCGAAGAAAAGGGGTATTCTATTTCTCAGTCCGGAAGATATGCAAGAGGCAAAGAAATCTATGAAAGAAAAAGGTATTAAAGCTGAAGATGTTAAGAATGTACCGCCTATTGAAGAAATACATGGTCTTGATAACCCGGCACAGGTAGTAGAGGTAAAATCTCTCCATAGATTTGATGAAGGTGATATCCCTCATAATAAGTCTGCTAGTCAATGTTTGGATGAGTTTGATAATTTTATTGTTAAACAAGAAAACTTCAATGCTTATGTTAGTAGACAATTGAAACATAATGCTTACATGCTTGACCACTTGGGTGATTATATGAGTAGAATTGTTAATGATCTTAAGCTTATTAGTAAACATGCTTCCATGGTTACAACTCAAGTAGAACAAGTACTTAAGGCACATGATGATTTGCTTAATGAGTTGAATAGTAAGAATAATGATGATGTTGTTAGGGTTATGACAGAGGTGGTAAAATGACGAAGGAACCTTTGTATCCCGAGGGCCATCCTAAGAGAGTTGAGCAAGATTCTCGTAGAATTAATGCTGATGCACCTAGTCCTAGTAATAAAAAGAAAAAGAAAACTGATATGACTTTGCATGCTTCTAGTGAACCTGTTATAGATACACCTAAGAATCCCAATGATATTTCTATTTCTGATGCTGAGACACAATCTGGTGATGGACATAAACCTAGTGATAATGTTAATGATGATGTTCATGTTGATTCTCAACCTAGTAATGATAATGATGTTGAGATAGAACCTGCTGTTGATCTTAATAACCCACAATCAAAGAATGAACATTATGATAAGAGAGACTTCATTGCTAGGAAACATGGTAGATAAAGAGAACCATGGGTTCAGAAACCCATGCTTCCTCCTAAACCATCCAAGAAAAAGGATGATGAGGATTTTGAGCGCTTTGCTGAAATGATTAGACCTATCTTTTTGCGTATGCGTTTGACTGATATGCTTAAAATGCCTCCTTATGCTAAGTATATGAAAGATATTGTTACTAATAAAAGAAAGATACCTGAAGCTGAAATCTCCACCATGCTTGCTAATTATACTTTTAAGGGTGGAATACCAAAGAAACTTGGAGATCCAGGAGTACCAACTATACCATGCTCCATTAAAAAAACTATGTTAAAACTACTTTATGTGATCTTGGAGCCGGTGTTAGTGTTATGCCTTTATCTTTATATCGCAGACTTGAATTGAATAAGTTGACACCTATTGAAATTTCTTTGCAAATCGCTGATAAATCCACTGCTATACCCATCGGTATTTGCGAGGATGTGCCTGTTGTGGTTGCAAACATAACTATCTTGATGGACTTAGTTATTCTTGATATTCCCGAGGACGACAGTACGTCGATCATCCTTGGTAGACCCTTTTTGAATACTGTAGGGGCTGTTATGGATTGCAACAAAGGCAATGTCACTTTTCATGTTAATGGTAATGGCATACGGTACACTTTCCGAAGAAACAACGTCAAGTTCATAGTATCAATTCTATTGAAAAAATTCCAACTATTACTATTGGAGGTTTTGAATTCCCCCTTCCTACTATCAAAAAGAAATATGATATTCATATTGTTGGGGATATGCATATCCCGTTGAGGTAACCTAGTGTTATTCGAAAATTCTCCAGTTTCATGTCATTCGGATGAAGTTTGTTAGTAAGACTTGATCAACCTTGTTAATGGATTCCTTTTGATGAGCATGAGATGGATGAATCTAGAAGGCACAACTTTCTGTACCCAATTTTTACTTTTTGTTATTTGGAATAAATCAAGCAAAAATAGTATTTTCTGTCTGTTTTCTGAATTATCGATGCAATAAAAAATTTCCTGAAAATAAAAGTTCTCCAAATGCCCTGAAAATTTAGTATGATTTTTTATAGAATATTTGAAAAAATTTGGCACTGAGAACACACAAGGGGGCCTCACTAGTGGGCCACAAGGGTCCACTAGGCGCACCCCCTGTCTTGTGGGCCCCATGTGGGTCCCCTCCACTTATTCTAGCACCCATCCACTTCGTCTTCCTCCAAAAAAAATCATCCCATAGCTCAAACCCGTGTTCTTGCTCATCTTGTTGCCATTTTCAATTTCCTTGATCAAAGCTCCATTCACAAAACTGCTTTGGGGGGTTGTTCTTCGGTATGTGACTCCTCCAGTGGTCCAATTAGTTTTTGTTCTAGTGCTTTATTTATTGCAAAATTTTGCTACTATGGTAACCTTGTTCTTGAGCTTGCATGTCAAATTTATATGGTCCAAAGTAGTTTTGATGCATGATATAGCCTCTAGACACTTGTAGGAGTAGTTGCTATTAATTTTGTTGAGTTTGGTACACTTATATTTTGAGTCACTGAAAATTTCAGAAATTTTTCAGAGGAAGAAAAATGTCTAGGAAAATGTACCAAGGTGGTTCTTCGAGGAAGCAAGCACCGAGGCTCGCGATACATGAGCTAGGCCTTGAACCACCAAGGGAAGCTCAAGTGCGGCCTTGTGAATGGCTGTCAGATGAATTTATTGTTCATGTAGGCTTCAAGGATGAATTTGATGCGTATGTGTGGAATGCTGATCTTGAGGACTTCGTATCAGATAAGTGCCAACAATACTATCACCTCACCGATTCCTTTGGGCGGAGGTTTGAATTTTCATCTAAGCGCAATACCCATCTATTTTATTTGATCTCTATGAGAAATCCTATACCATGGACTTAGAAGATTTTAGTGATGCATGCAAAATTCCACAATGGGGCATTTCTTAGTGAGCCTCACAAATCTGAATACACTGATTTCCTTGCTGGCATCACTGTGGGAGAAACTAGAAATATCACACAAGCTACAATAGGGAGCATCCACTTTCCTGCCATACATTATTTTTCTCTCTTTATAGGTAGATGCATTAATGGCAGGCATGAGCATTGCCACCTTTGCGTTCCAGATCTTAGTGTCCTCAAGTGTGTAGTGTTAGGTGATAAGCGTTATAACTTGGGGGCCATTATTGTGAGGAGTTTACATCTTAATGCTAAAGATGGAGATTTATTTGGTAGGATTTATGCAACTCGTTTAGCTAATTGTCTTGGTGTACCCATAAGAGGGAATGACATTGAGTTGCCACCCGCTTTTCTTGATTATAATGCTTTGGTGCGCTATCAGTTTTTGGAGAGGAACGAACAGTCCCTCCAGTACCGACTAATCTTTTATAGACGGAGTGCCCTCCATAGTACCCTTCCTGCTCCTGCCTTCTTTATCTTTCAGGTAAATGGGAGATATTTTATAACTAGAGAGGAGGCAAACGAGTATGAGAGAACATCGGAGGCTGCTCGCCTCCAGGAGGCAGCTAGCTAAGCAGTAGCTGTCGCAGCACAATATGACCCCAACTATGATTTCGGATATCATCCGAGTCAGTGGTGGCCCTATACCAACTTAGGCCAAAAGCCTAAGCTTGGGGCAGTACGTATTTCTCACCGACATTACATTCATGTTCACACACTCATTCCAGTTGTTGGGGTTCATACTTTTTCATTGTATATCCATGTTAGTTTATTTCTTTTTCTCGCTTTCTTCTTATGTGTTTGATAAACCTTAAGAAAAACCAAAAAATTAGTTGTAGCTTCTATTTAGTTTACTTTCCATGTCCACTTAGTAGTAGTATTAAAATAAAACCCAAAAATATTTCTCGTTCTTCTTTTGCTTGTTGGGAGCTTTCTCGTGTAAATAGTTTTTTCTCGTTCTTGTTTTATTTTCTTCAAAAAAACAAAAACTCCAAAAACATTTCTGTATGTTTCTTTGAAATTCTTTTCTTTTCTTTGGGGGTCGGGAGGAGAAGACCACGATCAAAATGTTGAGTGGCTCTCATATGCATTATTGTTGATCTAACATAGAGCCCATATTACCTTGTCTTCTCCTTTGAATAAATGTTTGCATATTCCAACTTAGTCCGATGCGCGTGCACTATTATTATTATCCACACTGTTCGGTCGTGCACGTGAAAGGCAATAATGACGATATATGATGAAATGATTGAGATGAGGAAAAGTCGGTATGAACTCGATCTATCTTGTTTTTGTAAATATGATTAGTTCACCATTCCTGATTCAGCCCATTATGAATGAAACATGTTTGCAATGACAATTAGAGATTATAGTTATTCATGCCATGCTTCATTAGCTAGGAGTTTATAATGGTTTACCTTGCGTGCCAACATGCTTTTATAATGGTTGTGATGTAGTATGATAGGATGGTATCCTCCTTTGAATGATTCGAGTGGCTTGACTTGGCACATGTTCACGCATCTAGTTGAAACAAAATCAACATAGCCTCCACGATATTTATGTTCATGGTGATTTATATCCTACTCATGCTTGCATTCAATGTTGGTTAATCTCGATGCATGTTTATGACTGTTGTCGCTCTCTAGTAGGCCGCTCCCCAGTCTCTTTCTAGCCTTCACTTGTACTAAGCGGGAATACTGCTTGTGCATCCACTTCCATAAACCCAAAGTTGTTCCATATGAGTCCATAATACCTACCTATATGTGGTATTTACCTGCTGTTCCAAGTAAATTTGCATGTGCCAGACTCTAAACCTTCAAATGATAATCTGCTTTGTATGCTCGAATCGCTCATGTGGCACCTAGGGCTGTCAATATCTTCCATGCTAGGTGGGTTATTCTCACGATGAGTGGACTCCGCTCATCATTCACGAGAAAATGGCTGGTAATCGGGATGCCCAGTCCCATGCTCAAATCAAATCAAAATAATTTCAAACAAAACTCCCCTAGGACTGTTGTTAGTTGGACGATACCCGTTGTTTCGGAGCAGCAGTGGAATGTGCTTGTTGGTGGTGGGGGAGTATAAACTTTACCATTCTATTTGGGAACCGCCTATAATGTATCGATTATAGAAGATACCGAAATCTCTTGGTTGTTATGTTGACAATGAAAGCATACCGCTCAAATTATTATTTATATCTGTTTTAAAAAATTCGAGCTCTAGCACCTCTGCAAATCCCTGCTTCCCTTTGCGAAGGGCCTAGCTATTTACTTTTATTGTTGAGTCATCATCCTCTAATAAAAAGCACCAGTTAGAGAGCACCACCTTCATTTGTATGCATTGTTATTAGTTGAGATTGAGTATGATTGTGACTTGATCTCTTTTACCATGAATTACAATGTCTAGTCAGTCCTTGATCTTCAAGGATGCTCTGCATTTATGTTTTTCAGTCTCAGAAAGGGCTAGTGAGATACCATCTTGTTATATTATGATTGTTTTGAAAAAGTGTTGTCATCCGAGATTTATTATTATTGCTCGCTAGTTGATTATGCCATTGATATGAGTAAATGTGAGATCTAAATGTTATTGTGAATATGGTTAGTTTATAATCTTTGCTGAAAACTTGAATGATGGCTTTACATATTTGCAACAACAAGATCAAACAGAGTTTGTAAAAGTTTTTCTTTATCACTTTCAGTTTGTAAACTGAATTACTTGAGGACAAGCAACGGGTTAAGCTTGGGGGAGTTGATACGTCTCCATCGTATCTACTTTTCCAAACTCTTTTGCCCTTGTTTTGGACTCTAACTTGCATGATTTGAATGGAACTAACCCAGACTGACGCTGTTTTCAGCAGAATTGTCATGGTGTTATTTTTGTGCAGAAATAAAAGTTCTCGGGATGACCTGAAACTTCACGGAGATCATTTTTGGAATAAATAAAAAATATTGGCGAAATAATCAACCGAAGGGGACCCACACCCTATCCACAAGGGTGGAGGGCAAGCCCTCTGGTCTTGTGGGTCTCCTACCTCTTGAGCATGCTTTGGTTTTCCCTTGAGGAGGAAAGGGTGATGCAGCAAAATAGCGTAAGTATTTCCCTCAGTTTTTGACAACCAAGGTATCAATCCAGTAGGAGACTACACGCAAGTCACCTAGTGTAGCGATCCGACCTCAGACGGTCAAGACTCTGTGCTTAAGTGTCATCCCTGGATCGGTATGCTGACACACACAGTACTCAAGGATTTATAACAGAGATAAATCACATGTATAAAGTAACGTAAATACTATTACCTCAATCAAAATAGCGGAAGTAACAGAGTTGTGGATTCCCATCAACACCAACGGCGAAGTTGAGTGTAGAAATCGTAACCCTAACGTATCACTTACTCGTCGTAAGAAGTCCTGCAACATGAGACGTTGCAGCCACAAAGGGTCAGTACATTGAATGTACTGGCAAATTCACACCATAGGATAATGATGAATAATAACTATCACTACATGCATATATGGCTGGTGGAAAAGCTCTATGGTTATAATGTTTTTGCGAAAAGCCAATTTTTCCCTACTGCAAAGGAATATAATTTATTTAACTACAAAGTTGGTTGAAAACATTGAGAATGGTAAATCCCCATCTCAATCCCAATTAAAAGGTAAATAATAACCCAACAAAATTAATTTATAGAGTGATGAGATCAACATGATAATCCAAGAACCAGATACTCAAGATATCCATAACCGGGGACACGGCTAACCATGATTATTTTGTACACTCTGCAGAGGTTTGCGCACTTTTCCCCCCAAGACTCGATCTCCTCCATTGGATTTCTCGCACTACCTGGTGATTGAGAAACGGATGACCGAGACATAGTCTTTCAGAAGCATTAACTCTTTACTCTGGGTGGACAGTTACACCTACTTCCCTCTACATCTGCTAGCCCACCACTGAAAGAGGTCACACAACATACTCAACTATGCCAGAGCCCATAATGGCTTGTGGCTGCAGACAGAAGTTTCTAGCATAAATAATCTTATGATCCCTTTGAGCCTGGGTGACGGACCATAGGAGGATCACACGGTATATCCCCGGGATCTCCTAGGACAACACTGGATTCCCCAGGTGCCCAAAACAAACAATCCACCCAGATGTGTTTTAAAGTTGCCGCCTTAAGTTGAACCAGTAAATAACAATCTCACATCTGTCATGGATTCACTCAAACCCAATCCATGTCTATGAGCATAGCATGGCAATATCAGCATCATGTAATAGTAACTCCCAAGGTTTGATTGCAGGGCAATAGGTTCCTACCTCATCAACTAGTTCCCAATACCCACATGTTATCAATCCTACTCATGCAATGTTTGAGGGTGAAACTAATTCTTAAAAACTGGGTTTGAAAGGGATATGATCAAAGTGTGAACTTGCCTGTACTGTTGATGAAGATGATTCGCACTCAAAACTCTTGATAGTTCTACTCGTCACACTCCGGTCAATCTATCGTAAGCAAGCAATAGTAACCACACATAAGCAATCACTCAAAAGATCGGAAAGAGCGAAGAAGACAATTCGGTAAACATCAAAACCAAGCAAATAACTCTTGCAACATAAAACAATTTCTAACAGTACCAATATTAAGTGAATTTGGCCTTATCAGAAAGTTTAGATCACGAGCTTCGATTAGCAAAAAGAATCAACTCAAACAGAGCTACGAAACTCAAGTTACGATTGAAAGAAGATTCAAATTCAAATCTGTTTGAATTCAAATTTTACAATTTTCAAAAGTATGTTTAAGTTGATTATCTTGATAGAGGGGATCATAACGAGGAAGTGGGCATTAGTTTCGTTGGATTTGGACAAACGAGTAAAAAGATGTAGTCGTTTGAAACCCAGGGGCTAGACTGTAAAAGAAATACTACAAATAGGTCCCTGGACAGAAAATAAAAAGAAAAAGAAAAACCTACTGAGCGAACGCTTGCTTTCTAACCCTAACCAGCGAACGTTCTCCAAATAACTGGTTTAAATCAGAAAATCGGATTCAAAATAAAAACCGAAACCCTAAAAGAAAAACCGGCGAACCCGGGCAGTTTAGTACCGGTTCAGGGTGGTTTTCCATCGAAACCCGGCGCCGGCGGTTAGATCGGGCGGCGATGGCGGGATCAGCGGCGGCGGCTCCAGCTGCATCTTGGGCGCGGCTGCGGACGGCGGCTAGGGGCTCCGGCGGCAGCGGCGGGGCGGCGCGGCAGCAGGAGGCAACAGCGGGAGGCGGCAGCGGCGCGGCGCGGCACGGCGGCTCTCGCGACGGGCGCCGGCAGCGGGGTGAGGTGAGGTGAGCCGGCGCGCGTGCGGCAGCGGCGGTGCGAGGCACGGAGGCGAGCGGCGGCACGAGGCCCGGCTATATATAGCCTCGGGGGGGGCGCCTCGGGACGAGTCCGGCGGCGGCACGGCTTCGCCGGCGCCGTGCGGGACGAGGACTCCCGCGAGAGACGGTTGCGGCAGGCTGGGCCGGCTGGCTGGGCTTCGGCCCGGTCCAGTGGAGAAAGTTTTTTTTAAACAATTAGCAGACAAAAGAAATAATAAAAGGATATAAAATAAAAAATATACTATAGGCATATAATATATCAAAATTTTCAGAAAAAGATTTTCTACGACATGAATATTATAATTTTCAGAAAAATATAATAAAGAAATTTTGGAGAAAAATAATTTTAATAAAAACCAAATAACTCCAAATTGAAAATAATTTCAAAAGGACTTTAAATTTGATCCTTTTAAACTCCCAACTCATATTTCATATGTTTTGTAAAAGTCATTTTATCTTCTCTCATGAAAATCATTGAGTTGCTTGAAGTTTCTGAATTTGAAATATTTTCAAGTGAAATTCAAATATTTTCAAAAACCCTTTTCATTTATGTAAATGGAAGAAGTCATGTCATCTTCTCTCTAGGGTTTTGTATTTGAAAAGAATTTGAATTCACGGAGATCATAAATGCAAAAATGAAAGTTTGGGAAAGTCCTTTTATTCCCTCTCATTTAGCTTTCAAAAAGTTTCGAATTTCACTCAATTTCACACAATCAATCAAACAATCAATCATAACTATCTATTTAATATAAGATTCCAAAATTTAGAATTTTGGGATGTTACAAACCTACCACCCTTAAAATGAATCTTGTCCTCGAGATTCGGAGAGGCTAGAAAGAAATAGGTTAGGTTTGGGGGTCTTCTCAAAATCCATCGATCATTTCCGGGGTCTTGGGTGCTACCACCCTTAAAAACATGGTTACGGTCCCATCACTACTCATATACTCCATCCTTATCCTTGACAGTGTCGGTCTTCTCAGATTCTCAGGATAATTCCTTCTCTGGGCTCTTCCGGTAGTGGCATAACCCTTTTCCTCAATTCCTGTATCCATTTGATCTTGGTTCTTCTATGACTGGGTCTTTTTAGCTGACAGGTCTGGCGTCAATACTAAACAACTATTGATATCTCATGGTGGTCAACAATTTATGGTTTCATCTGCAGGAAATGGGTCTAGCTTCATTCTCACCGTATATCCTACGATTGGCAACAATTGTCGTGTACAAGGGAAAATTGCCCTACCATTCTAAGGTTTAAACAAGGTTTTGATCGTCGTCTCTCTACTATAGGCAAGTCACTCAGATTTACCATCCCGTATAGCAAGGCGAATAATAAGAGTAAGTAGGTATGGTGATCAATCTATCCCGCACCCAAATCATTACCTTGTATACGGTTTAGCGAATCTCGCATTCTAACACTCGGTCATCCTCACAAGCATTGCAGAATTTCTCTTGTCCATGAACTGTGTTCGGAAAAATCCATTGATTCTGCAAGCCAAACAAACATCTATCATTCCTTTACAACTCTCAGGTTTTGCGTTACTCCTGTAAAATCGTCTATCGATAGAGGCATATCTTCTTCCATGGTTTTTCCTTCAGCAAGAGTGTGCTTGCTTCTTGGTAGGTCCTGTGGCCTGTGGGTTATGGCCCATCTCATCGCTTGCAAACCTTGAACTCATCATCGGGGAAACTGCTCATCATTCCAATATCCAGCTTCCTAGCATTCTTAAATCCATCCAATTGTACCATCTCTCTTCCTTCTATTGGTACCAAACTAAGACGTGATTACTCAGACTAATCCTGGAGTTACAATTGCTCTATATTACCAACATTCTATCTCCTTTATATCCAATAGTACTCCATCCCCTCATAATCTTAGTGTATCCCACACATCGAGATAAACTCGTACTTATTTTATCCGTGGTCCACTCCATGGAGTATCATTATACTTTCCAGGGGTCAAGGGTCCTTACAAGGTACTACCACCCTTGAAATGCACAAATTCATCCATAGACCATATTTCTCATATCCTCGAAAATGGTCAAAATCTTTCTTCATAGAGTAACAACTCATAAAATCCAATCAGTACCAATGATGCTAACTTTATTGATTCTCCAATGATTACAATATCTTGCTTTTCCATTACATGCCTCAACTCATCGCCTCAATATAAAGGAAAAATGTTCTCACTACTACTACTATACTTCTCACAGACACAACTAATTATCACAAGTCTCCTTCCCCTTGGGACAATCTCTGGCAAAGTGCCCTGCTGCCTTACAATGAAAACATATTACTTCCGACAAGTCTCATGGTTTCCTTATGACTACATAGCCTCCTTGGGTCCTCGGCTTCCTTTTTGAGCAACTATTGAAGTAGTGCCCTGACTCTTTGCACCTGAAACAGGTGATATGACTCAGGTCCTTCCTGGAATTCAATCTATTTCTCTTCCTGGACTTTTCCGTTCCAATCAGGGCTTCTATTACCTGTGGGTCATACTCTACTTCCTCTGTCGGGAGTTGTACTAGATCTCCCTTCAGACAATTCTGGGAAAAGTGTCCTTCTTCTCCACACGAATAGCAAGACTTGGTGCAGGGTTTAACTGGGTCTTCTTCGGGTGTGTCCTCCACCTCTTCCTTCATCACAGGTTCTTCTAAAATTTCCATAAGGGCTCCTTTCATTGCTTCTTTCTTCTGCTGGATGGTTCTTTGTACCATGGGGTAAATGTGAGACTGAGCAGGGTAGTGGGTAGTCCCTTCACACAAGAAACAAGTGATCTGCCTAGTTGGGCATTCTTCAGTTGGGTGACTCCCTTCACAATTAGGGCATTCATCCTTGTGTTCTTTATGGGTGTGTCCCATTTCTCCACAAATCTTACATGCACAAGGCTTCTTCTCTTTAGGTTCACATGGCTTTCGGGTAAGACGGGACCTCAGTAGAATCGTCTTGAATTCATCCCAAGCATTGGTTCCATTCCATCCTTGTGTGGCTTGGTGTATCTCTCTCCATTTTGCAGCACCTTGTGTGATCTTTCGTAGGGTGTATGGAACCATATACTCTCCTTCAATACCGTGCTCCTTCATGTGATCTTCCATGTTCCGTATCCAGTGTGCTACCTCTGGTTGTGTCATGAATCTCGGAAATACTCGTCCATCTCCATTCGTCATATTTTGGGATCCAAGGGTTTTGGGGTGAGATAAGAGAGATAGGGAGGGATGCACACAATACAAACAATAGTTTTGAAAAGACAGATTTTTATTTTGTGGCTGTCGGAAAAACATCAAACAAAATGACAGCTCACAATCGTCGCATCTAACGTAGGTATATAACAGGGGTTTGGTCTTCTAAAGGTCAATAAATCTTCTCCAAACTCTTCAAGTCTTGTTCATGTCTTCGATGGCTTCTTCTGATCGTGCTTGTCCTTCTCAAATCCTTTTTGACAGCTCATCTCTGTTGTCGCAAGGTCTCTCGTGACATCCTTGAATATTCTGGAGTTACATTCCAAAATCCCGGGTTTCAACACCCTTGGCATGAGCCATGGTCCTACTCTCCCTCAGTTCCTGACGAATCTCCGGTATCTCGAGGTTTTGCTCCTTCAGCTTGGCTACTATCAGCTTCTGGTCCTGAGTTCTTCACGAAATGCCTCCTTGTCAAATACAGCTTCCTGAAGGTTCGTCTTAAACTTCTTGATGTAATACTCCAAATCCTGGCGATACACCAGTTAAGGTTAAAACTACATGCTTTGCTGATAGATGCTCCATCAGCCTTCTACCATCCAACCCTTCCGAAGGAATGCATGCTTAACTTAGCACGGTGACAACAGCATAAGCGGGTGATAAAATCATGGATAACAGTGTTTCTGCTCCTGTCATTTCCATGAGCTATCATTCTGTAGTTGATATCTCCTGCCCTAGGGTTTTCTTGACAAAAATTTGAGTTCTAATGCTCCATGTTCCGGTCTTTCTCCAACACACCTTGATCTCTGGTATTGACAGCTTCAATAGTTGGACAAGTTCCATAAGGGTAGCCTCCCTAGGTCATACAATTCTGGGAATTCCTAAGAACCTTCAAATTCTCCTAGTCTTCGGAGTCTTCAACTGTTGTAGTTGCCATTATCATAACGTATGGTAAAATCCTCTTCATTCTAAATGGTCTTAGTTGTCCAATATGTTGTACTTCTTGGAGTGGTATCATCAGTTGAATCTTCGTGGTCAAAAGGGGAAAAGAGTATAATCTCACTAAAAGGGAATATTTGAATAAACTCAGAAGAGAAGAGAGGTAAAAGATCTTTTTGAAAATGAAGTTTGTAAAGAAAATCTTTCCTATGGGCTTGTCAGTTTCTTGGGGTCACGTCCTACAGTCAACATGTGCTCTGATACCATCTTGTAGCGACCCGATCTCAGACGGTCAAGTCTCTGTGCTTAAGTGTCATCCCTGGATCGGTATGCTGACACACACAATACTCGAGGATTTATAACAGAGATAAATCACATGTATAAAGTAACGTAAATACTATTACCTCAATCAAAATAGCGGAAGTAACAGAGTTGTGGATTCCCATCAACACCAACGGCGAAGTTGAGTGTAGAAATCGTAACCCTAACGTATCACTTACTCGTCGTAAGAAGTCCTGCAACATGAGACGTTGCAGCCACAAAGGGTCAGTACATTGAATGTACTGGCAAATTCACACCATAGGATAATGATGAATAATAACTATCACTACATGCATATATGGCTGGTGGAAAAGCTCTATGGTTATAATGTTTTTGCGAAAAGCCAATTTTTCCCTACTGCAAAGGAATATAATTTATTTAACTACAAAGTTGGTTGAAAACATTGAGAATGGTAAATCCCCATCTCAATCCCAATTAAAAGGTAATTAATAACCCAACAAAATTAATTTATAGAGTGATGAGATCAACATGATAATCCAAGAACCAGATACTCAAGATGTCCATAACCGGGGACATGACTAACCATGATTAGTTTGTACACTCTGCAGAGGTTTGCGCACTTTTCCCCACAAGACTCGATCTCCTCCGTTGGATTTCTCGCACTACATGGTGTTTGAGAAACGGATGACCGAGACAGAGTCTTTCAGAAGCATTAACTCTTTACTCTGGGTGGACAGTTACACCTACTTCCCTCTACATCTGCTAGCCCACCACTGAAAGAGGTCACACAACATACTCAACTATGCCAGAGCCCATAATGGCTTGTGGCTGCACACGGAAGTTTCTAGCATGAATAATCTTATGATCCCTTTGAGCCTGGGTGGCGGACCGTAGGAGGATCACACGGTATATCCCCGGGATCTCCTAGGACAACACTGGATTCCCCAGGTGCCCAAAACAAACAATCCACCCAGATGTGTATTAAAGTTGCCGCCTTAAGTTGAACCATTAAATAACAATCTCACATCTGTCATGGATTCACTCAAACCCAATCCACGTCTACGAGCATAGCATGGCAATATAAGCATAACGTAATAGTAACTCCCAAGGTTTGAATGCAGGGTAATAGGTTCCTACCTCATCAACTACTTCCCAATACCCACATGTTATCAATCCTACTCATGCAATGTTTGAGGGTGGAACTAATGCATAAAAACTGGGTATGAAAGGGATATGATCAAAGTGTGAACTTGCCTGTACTGTTGATGAAGATTATTCACACTCAAAACTCTTGATAGTTCTACTCCTCACACTCCGGTCAATCTATCGTAAGCAACCAATAGTAACCACACATAAGCAATCACTCAAAAGATCGGAAAGAGCGAAGAAGACAATTCGGTAAACATCAAAACCAAGCAAATAACTCTTGCAACATAAAATTATTTCTAACAGTACCAATATTAAGTGAATTTGGCCTTACCAGAAAGTTTAGGTCAAGAGCTTCGATTAGCAAAAAGAATCAACTCAAACAGAGCTACGAAACTCAAGTTACGATCGAAAGAAGACTCAAATTCAAATCTGTTTGAATTCAAATTTTACAATTTTCAAAAATATGTTTAAGTTGATTATCTGGATCGAGGGGATCATAACAAAGAAGTGGGCGTTGGTTATGTTGGATTTGGACAAACGAGTAAAAAGATGTGGTCGTTTGAAACCGAGGGGCTAGACTGTAAAAGAAATACTACAAATAGGTCCCTCGATAGAAAATAAAAAGAAAAAGAAAAACCTACTGAGCGAACACTCGCTTTCTAACCCTAACCAGCGAACGTTCTCCAAATAATTGGATTAAATCAGAAAATCGGATTCAAAATAAAAACCGAAACCCTAAAAGAAAAACCGGCGAACCCGGGCGGTTTAGTACCGGTTCAGGACGGTTTTCTGTTGAAACCCGGCGGCGGCGGTTAGATCGGGCGGCGACGGTGGGATCGGCGCCAGCTGTCGTCTTGGGCGCGGCTGCGGGCGATGGCTAGGGGCTCCGGCGGCAGCGGCGGATCGGCGGAGCGGCGCGGCAGCAGGAGGCAGCAGCTCTGGCGACGGGCGCCAGCGGCGGGGTGAGGCGAGGCAGCGCGCGTGCGGCGGCGGTGGTGCGAGGAGCGGAGGCGAGCGGCGGCGCGAGGCCCGGGGCCCGGCTATATATAGCCTCGGGGGGGGCTCAGGACGAGTCCGGCGACGGCACGGCTTCGCCGGCGCCGTGCGGGACGAGGACTCCCGCGAGAGACGGTTGCGGCTGGGCTGGGCCGGCCGGCTGGGCTTAGGCCCAGTTGGCCCGGTCCGGTGGAGAAAGTTTTTTTTAACAATTAGCAGACAAAAGAAATAATAAAAGGATATAAAATTGAAAAAAATAT